>NC_053452.1:79306524-79542666 GCF_015227805.2 Hirundo rustica
TAAACTGATACCAGTTTGTTGTAGGATGCATTGGTGATTAATATCTTGTATACATGAACAGTGCTGTATTACACATTTGGGGGAGTGATATCCAAGGAGCTACACTGGCTAGAATTTGGCAGACAGATTCTGTGCTCTCTCCCCACTGTATGGGGATAATAACAGTAAAGGAAAAGCAACCTTCTAATTAAAGGAGTGTTCCTTCACAGAACTGGCAGTGTATGGAATAGATTAATATGTTATTCTGGAGCATGACTGGATTTCATCCCTCAATGTTAATTTTTAAAGAGCTGCTTTTGAGTTTTAGATCCACATGACTGAGGTGCAAGGACACATTTATGTTTTCTCAGGCACAGATCTCTAGTTTCCGTCATAAACCAAGAGGTATTGAAGTTTCATGGCAAAATACATTGTATATCCATACTTTTTTTTGCATAATTCAATATAAATATGTGGAGATGGGCTGAGATACCGCTGTGGGTTAAATAGAAAGTGAATGTGCCTGATCTCTGAGACTGCATAAAAGTTGGATCTCCCTTGCTTGCAGTACTGAGATCAGCATTTTATAGACAGAGTGAGCTCATTCAGAGCCACTGTCAGCACCGCCAACATAACATTCTGGTTTAATTGTTTTCTGGTTTACCTTTTCTTTGTTTTAGGCCCTGCTCTCCAGAGGAACAACATGACAGATTATGCTCTAAATGCTGGGACTACAGCAGTGAATGCACAAAGACTGCTAAGAGCTCTGCAGCTTAACAAACCTATTTTGTTGGAGGGCTCACCAGGAGTGGGCAAGACCAGCCTAGTCGCTGCCCTGGCAAAAGCCTCAGGCAACTGTCTTGTTCGAATCAACCTCTCTGAGCAAACGGTAGAATAAAATATTATCTTCATTTCTTGGTGTTTTTGGCAGGGTAGAGGCTTTGTGTAACTTTTAAAGTGCAGTTCTCTTTAACTTCAGCACTGTATCTGAAATGTCAGTTTTGTCTTGGTCTCAAGAGGAAACTGAATGAGAGAGGGAACCAGGCAGGGCAGTAAGCTTCTGTGGGTGAATGCCAGTTCCTAGATATTTCTGTACTTTGCAGGTGAAGTCATGCATACCTTTGTCTACTATGTTTTTCTTGGCTTCTGCAACATTACTTGAAAGCAGCTTTAAGGCTTTTTAGCTTTTCTGTTCCACTTTGAATTTTTGTTGTTAAATATAGTAGCTGGTCACCGGAGTCCTATAATGGAAAAGCTTTTAGCATTTTGCAATTACTGGAAAATTTTAAATAGACCTAAAGTGTAGGTACTGAAAGAGAAGGGAGAAAATGTGAAGTAGAGTTAACAATTCTGTTTATGAACTTCATTTAAGTTTCTAATTCCTCAACTCCTCCATTCTGTTCTTTACTCCCAAAGGATGTGACAGACTTATTTGGGACAGACTTGCCTGTTGAAGGTGGGAAGGGAGGAGAATTTGCCTGGCGTGATGGACCACTGTTAGCAGCACTAAAGGCTGGACACTGGATTGTATTAGATGAGGTAAGTTGAGGTTTGGGGGACAAATAAAATGTTCTAAAAGAGCAAATTTGGCTTGTGGAATAAATACCTTTGAGTGCTGATGACCTCCCTTCATGGAGGCAGGTGGTGATTAGACTTTTTTGAGACAAGAGAACAAGTGTGGAATCCCAGGTTAGATTACTGCAGAAAACCAAGGAGAGGTTTGATTTATATTTGAAAGGTTTTAGGGAAGAATGTCAACAGAAGTTTTGGTACAAGTGTTCTTACGTGGATACAATTTTCACTGAAATAGAAGGTGTTTTTCTGGGACTAATAGGCTGTGTTTGATTACTGATGTAATTGAGATGGGGAAGAGTTCCATGGTTCCAGTATAAGCTGTCCTGCCACTGAAGGTTTGTTCATGTATCATGTGGCAAGTGCTTTCAAGCGTGTGTGTGCACAGATCTGCCTTCTTGGCAATATGCATTCTAATTACTGTAGAGTGCAAAATCTTCAATTCTTTAGCCTCTTTTATTCCTCCTTCTTCCCCCTGTTGTGAAAAATGTCACTTTAAACAACCACTATAATTAAATAGCTGAGACTGCCTTAATTCAAACAAACAAAATGCTCTGAGTGCCACAAATATATGAACATAAATTCAGAAAAAACATTTTGAACATACAGGTTTTACAATGGAGAATTGGATTGTTATCACAATGAAAAAACATGGTACAAGTAACAGGTGAGCATAAGGAAATGTTAGCTGCTCCAGTGTAATTACAGTCTAGCTGGTGGTAATAACATGTGTTAGTTCTAGAACAGCAATGAAATGGAATTTTGCCTTCTATATATCCCAAACTATTAGACTAGAGATTATGCAAAAATGTTTTATTGAGCATTAATATTGTATTTTTATTTCTTTCCTCAGTTGAATCTGGCTTCTCAGTCTGTGTTAGAGGGGCTTAACGCATGCTTTGACCACAGAGCTGAGGTTTATGTTCCAGAATTGGGAATGAATTTCCATGTACAACACAAGACGACAAAGATTTTTGGATGCCAGAATCCATACAGACAAGGAGGTGGAAGGAAGGGTCTCCCCAAGTCCTTTCTTAATAGATTCACACAGGCAAGCTTTTTTGTTTGGTTTAAACTACATCATGATCCTGTCTTACAGGTTTCTGGCTTTACAGACTTTCTGAATTCTGTTGATTTTACAGGTGTATGTTGATCCGCTGTCAGCAGAAGATATGAAATTTATTGGGAATACATTGTTTCCTGCTATTGATAAAACTACTATTGCTAAAATGGTTGCTTTCAATAACAAGGTAAACATATTTTAATTTCTCTTTTGTAGAAGTAGGCAGAATGCTGTAAGATTACGAAAAAATTAAAGTCTAATGTTACATTTTGAAGCATTTTTATAGAGAAGTGTGTGAATGAAAAAAAAAAAGAGGGATGGAAATATATGCAGAAGAAAGTAAAGAACAGTGCTAAACCTGGTATCTGAATTCTTGTACCATGACAATCAGATGCTCTGTTGATATTTGATGAGGCACCGTTTTTCGCAGAAGATAAAACATATATACACAGGAGAAAGTAGTATTCTGTGACCTTAGGTAAAATCTCTTGTGTCAGCATCTTACTGCATATTTATTTATAAGAGTGCAAGAGCAAACTGCAAAATTGAGCTTAGGTGTTAGAGAAATAGCAGAGAAGAGACAAAGTAAAGCAAGCTTTAGTTCCTAACATACCTTCAGCAAAGTAAATTCAACCTACTCTTTTTGTTTGCTTTGTCTTGTAAGCAGTACCAAAGGCAGAAGTTCAGTTGACACTTTAAAAAAAATATTTGAAGACCAGCTTGTGGATGGAATAAAAGATAATTTTTTTAATTGCTACTTTTTTTTTCTTCCCCCCCCCCCCCCCCCCCCCCCCTCAGATTGAAAAAGAAGTAATGGCTGAAAAAAAGTGGGGACAGAAAGGAGGACCCTGGGAGTTCAACTTACGTGATCTTTTCCGCTGGTGCCAGCTTATGCTTGTTGACCAGGCACCAGGATGGTATGATCCAGGCCAGCATGTGTTTTTGGTATATGGGGAAAGAATGAGAACTAGAGAAGACAAAGAAAAGGTGAGCCGTTGTTCTCATTCCTTTCTCTTCAGATGATCAGGGCATATTTATAGAAATCCAAGTACAGATCTCCAATTTGAAGACTCCTTGCAATTCACTCATAGACACTTATCTCTTAAAAATGAAAAATAGATACTTGCTCCCCTTGCCATTTGAAATATCAATTTAATTAGTATAAAAGCAGACAGCTGATGTAAATGAAGGCAACTAGAATAACAAATGACTTAAAGTAAAACACATCATATTCTTATATGTTTCTGTATTAAATAATTATGTTTGCTACCTACTTATCCCTCTCTTGCTTAGAAATCCTGTACTTTTGTTTCATTTCACACCATTTAAATGGTATTAAAGTGAAAAGTCAGATTGTAAAGCTGAAGTTATCGGCTGTGTGTGACTGGACGTTTCCTCATGGGTTTACTTTCCCCTCCCTGTAACATTGTTATATTTTTCTGTGTTACCAAAGAGCTTGCTTATGAAGTGAATTCTGTCCCAGTACTTTGTTAAAGAGAAGTATTGCTTACAGTACTTCAAGTCTCAGGAAACTGTGATTAATGAAAGGGTTGCTGTGGGCAGCTCACACTCACTTCGAGTTAAATGAGCTTGTGATTTACTGTGTTATTGTCATACAGCTGTGGAACTGAGAGGAAAAGACACTTCAGATGTAAACCTTTAGAAATGAGTCTTTGGAACAGTGGATAACTTGAACTAATAAGTCTCTTTTTTGCTGTTTTAACTGTTCTAGGTTATTTCTGTGTACAGAGACATTTTTGGCCAGGAGGCTGATGTGTATACAGGAACCAGAGAGTTTCACATCAATCCATATAATGTTCAGGTAAACTGTTGACAAGGCATTTTGTGACGGGATAGGGAAGGAATCAACTTGCACAGCTAAACTCCATTTGCCTTTGTCTGTCATCCTTTTCAGATTGGTTATTCAGTTCTTTCTCGTGGCAACCACGTTCCTCATTCTGGCAGAACCCTCTCACTTCTGCATCATTCACTGCAGTCCCTGGAGTCCATAATGAAGTGTGTGCACATGAGCTGGATGGTGATCCTGGTGGGCCCAGCAGCTGTTGGCAAAACCAGTCTGGTGGAGTTGTTGGCCCATCTCACCGGCCATCGGCTGAAGATCATGGCGATGAACAGCGCAATGGATACAACTGAACTGCTGGGTGGATTCGAGCAGGTAAATACTGTTCCGCTAATATGGCAGTATTTCTCCTTCCTACCTAATAGTGGCCAGCCTGCTGTGGGTTTAGTGTTTGTAAACGGAGCCTCGGCACCACGGGGTTCTGCATGACCTAAGTCCCTGGTGGCGTGTTTGCAGGTCGATATCAACAGGCCATGGCAGCGCCTCTTGGAGAAGGTGGAGAGCGCCGTGAGCGCGCTCGTGAGGGACGGCCTGCTCCTGGCAGAGCTTTGTGCGGATGACGCTGAGCTCGTGCTGCGGGCTTGGAGCAATTTCATCCTGAACTGCAACCCCAGATCTCTGGGGGAAGGAGGTGGGAGTGTTACAGCTGAATTAGTGAGCAGACTGGAGGGAATACTGGTACTTACCCAGCGACTAAACAACAAAATCAATTCTTACACAAAGGCGGGTATGTATGTTGGATTTCCTTCTTTGTTTTTATTAATCATTGTTTAAAATAAGGCATTAATGCTCATCAGATTTCATCTAATGGGGGAGAAGTGATGAAGAAAAATACCTGTTTAGGAAGTAAAGTGTCAATCTGTTTTATATTTCTTTGTGCTTGCAAACCTTTTCTGTTCACGTAGATTTTGCCCATGGGAGGCTGCTGAGCAGCTGGAGTCTCTGATGGTTTTTTTATGTTCCCGTAAAAAGTAGGAAGCATGTATCTATTTATTAACAAAATGACTGCTATTGAATGGTGCTGGAAGCTGCTCCATTAACGTAAGTCTCAGTGTAAGATGTATTTCCTTTCAGAGTTTGCTCACCTGGTAGAAGAGTTCCGGCGTTTCAAGCTGCAGCAGGCCCAGGCTGCTGACTGCAACAGCCATGGCACTTTTGAGTGGGTAGATGGGATGCTGGTCCAGGCCCTGCAATCTGGAGACTGGCTCTTAATGGACAATGTTAATTTCTGCAAGTAAGAGATTTTAGTGGCCTTATTTCAGTGAACCCTTTCACTTTCCTGATTGACTTAGCCTCTTCCTGAGTGGTTCACAACTGAGTATTTTGCATTTGATAATACACAGGAGGAATAACTTAGATTTTCTGTGAGAGTATTTTCCTTCTCAGACAGCTTAGCCCTTGATGGTTTTCCTGTTACCTTATGAAGTAATTAACTGTTTTGCTTCAGATTGGTACCATTTTGATTTCAGATCAGAAAGGGATCAAATTTGTACCTTTTTATGACCACATGAATTTGTTTTGAATGTAGCCCTTCTGTGCTGGACCGCTTGAATGCTTTGCTTGAGCCAGGAGGTGTTCTGACCATGAGTGAGAGAGGTGTCATAGATGGCACCATTCCTACAATAGCTCCTCATCCAAACTTCAGGTACTTATTTCTGCTTTCTCTTTTTCCTTTTTTCCCCCCCTTTATCAAACAGCAGGTTTAGAATGAAAATGTCATCAGTGAGCCAGTCTTTTGATATTTTGAATGCTGTTCAGTTTGCCATGTCGTGTCGTGACACTCCAGCAGGGAAGAACACTGCACTGTAGTGAGCATAATAAAAGAGAGCTTAAGAGGCTCTGCTTTATATCCCTGTTGCAACACAAGCTGTTACACAAGAAAATTCATAGCAGCGTGCCTCTGCCTTGATTTTGCATTTCTAGTTTAGGATTTCAGCACTTCCCTGTTTCACTGCAATAAAGTTGAAGATACGTGCATTGAGGATGGTGAAGTCTTGAGATATGCTGGTTATGATAGCTGCTATATGAGCATAATAATTTTCTTCCCAGCTTTTTCTATCCCATATATAAATTGGAATTTCCTGTGGTGGCAGAATTTAAAAAAACTCCAACAAACCACCCAAATAAACAGTCTGTTCTCTCAGACCTGAATTAGTCTCTGTGGAAGATGGGAGAAGGTAACAGGATTCTGTATCATTCCTACCTGTTACAAATTCATGACAAGGATATTGGGATTGATAACGCTCTGGTTCCTCTGAATTGGAAAACATTCTTGACTTTTCAGTAATATGTTTTCCACTGCATTGTATCTCAGTAGTACTTTTTCCTCCTTGCTTGTTAGAGGTGTCCATTGATAGTATTAACCACTTGGGTGTTGGATACTTTGGTTTTTAGGTAGCACAGATTTATTTGAAGCTGTTCCTACGACTTTTGAAAGTCTTTATTGCTCAGAGGCATAATCTAACTCTGTAAGTGGGCTAATGATGAAACTGACATAACTCAGGTAATAATGAGTTAAAAGTCATGCAGAATATCTGTGTCTAATAGCAAAGTATAACTACTCATACAGATTTCTCATTTAAATTCAGAAGCTGTCTCTGGATTTCTATATATCCCCATCTATCTAGGTAGATGTCCATATTTTTATGAAGATGATTTTATTTTATGGAGAAGCAGATTTGGTAGTTCCAGAGTGATAGTTTAAGGACCTAAGTTAAATCTTAAGAATTTAAGGCAGTTGAAATGGATGATTGTTGTAGATCCCTTCCAACCTGAATTGTTCTTTTCTAATATCCAACAGGCTCTTCCTTTCTATGGATCCAGTTCACGGGGAAATATCTAGAGCCATGCGGAATCGTGGGATTGAAATTTACATTCCTGGGGAGAATGATGGAAATATATTGGACAGTCTGGATTTGAAGTTACTCCTGCATGGTTTGGGTTTAGTTGGAGATAGTGTCTGTGATGCACTTCTGGCTGTGCATTCAGAAACCAAAGCAGCAGTAGCAGGTAAAAAAAGTCTGTTCAGTATTTTTTAGCAATGTGGGCTCATTACGTATATATAGATGAAGTCTTTAGTATTAAAGCCTGGTTACTTCATTGTGTTATTGTGCTGATATAAGTAAGCACATAAAACTGTAATCAGGGACTTTTGGATTGGTTTTTTGCATTCCCAGGAAGTAGGCCCAAGTCATGTGGTGGCTACAGTGCTTTGTTAAGGAGACAGACACTGGCATGTGTCTGTTGTCCCTTGCTATTGGGAAGGCAATGTGTTCAAAGTGAAAATCAGCAAAATAGAGTTTCTGCACAAGTTGTACTTAAACAGCGGAGTTTCGTTCATCTCAGCTGTTTGATGTCTTATTTTGAGCTGATCATCTGTAATTTACAGTCTTGTCAGATTTTCCTATCAACACTGGGAAAAATCCATTCAGCTTTCAGGTCAATAGGATATATTTGTTTTGTATCATGACACTGAAAGTGGTGTTTGTCAGATTAAAGGGCTGACGGTTGCTAAACATTGGTATCACTCTAATTGCTGTGTGTCTTTCAGGTTCTCTGTCATCTTTGTCACCTTTGCTTCAGGCTGCTGTATTAATTGTGCAGCAAATACAAAGAGGCCTTGGATTAGCAAAGTCTTTTTACAGAGCCTGTTGGGAAGTTTATGGCCGCTCACAACAGCTGCAGATTAACCAAAAGGTAAAAATCCTCCATTTGAAAGCTTTTCTTACATCATCTAGATTAGTGAAAAATGTAACTTCATGCGGCTAGTGTTTGAGATCCTCTATTTCTTAAGTGAGCAAAAGACTGATTAAGATGGTGCTCTTGGAGAGATGAACCAAACAATATCCTGTTTGGACTCTGAGGCTTGTAGTTTGTAGGAGCTTCAGCTTAGACTTTGGGATATTCATGCTGATACATCTGTAGCCTGTAACAATGTGCACGCTGTCATCTCTAGACACATTCACCTCCTGTTTGAAACTGCACAGTGTGTTATTTCACTTCTGGTAGGAATGTTTTGGTACTTTTATTGTGTACTTTATATAGTGTTTGTAGAAGATTTGGTCTATAATAATGTCATAATAAATACATGTAATTAAAGAGCTTCCTGAGCTATGGTTCTTGAATACATGTTACATGTTTGAATGTGACTCTAAACTGCTTTTGGTTGTTTGTTGTAGCTTGTGTTAGAATTGGTTACAAGGCATGCTTCCTCTCTGGCTTCCTCTGACACCTGGGGTGAGTCCTTGCTAGCAGTGGGATTGTGGCCAGACCCCCTGCCTTCGGGCCTGTTTGCAGCTGAAGACTCACTCCTTTCCACGGTCCAGAGTGATGGACAGGTCCTGATGTATTGTCTGCATAGACTAAACCTCAGAAACTGCAGGTAGGCAGGAAACAGGTTTTTTGTCTAGTAAATGAGAAACAATATATGTGACCTGTTCATGGCATGTCATTGTTTATTGCAAAATCCTCTCTTCATCAAATTGGGCTGGTAGAGACTGTGATTGTCATACTCTCTTGCTGTGTTCCTGTTACCTTTCCATGCAACCAATGCAAATGAAAGTTTAATTATTTACTGCTTTATTTTAAAGTCTTCCAAATACATTCAAAATACTTGACTTTTTAATCTTCAGTAAGTGCATTTGACTAATTTTGAGAGTTGTTTAGCCAAAAATGTGAATGCAAACACTGGGTTTAGTAGCTAATAAGAGCCCCAAAACGTCTTCCTTCTGTTTCCTTCTAAACTTAAAAAAACCTGGGCATTGAACTAGTTTAAAGTTTAGTTACGAGTCTCTGGATTTCCTGTTTTCATGTAATCAATTATTTATCAGTAATTTTAGGCCCAGTAGCTTAATGTAAAAACACAGATTTCCTTCTTGTGTCTGAAAGAAGCAGAGACCCCAGTGCAGGGGGTATATGAAAGAATTTTTTAATCATTTCTTGTGCAATATAGCTGTGAATTTTTACAACACTGGTGCAAAAACTTTGTTTCTGCCTTCTCTGCTTAATAACCTACTCTGGGCAGGTACTTTAGGTTGCTTCCAGTGAAAGAGCAAGCTGTGGAAGTTTGTACTATGGTAAAAAGTTGAAATTATAAGCTCTTAGTAATATGCAGTATTGTTTTGTATTTTTGTTAGGTTTTTGTGAAAAACGCCAGTCACTTGTTTTTAAAATTTTAAAAGTTTAATAGTAAATAAGATGGTTATAAAAATAGAATTAGAGTACAAAATTGAACAATTCGAGTTAGGACAATACGAGACAATAAAAAAACAAAGTTAGAGACGTCTGGGTGCCTCCCTGAGCAAAAAGGCTCCAGAGAAGGACCCTGTTAACAAAGGATTATCTCTTAAAAGCAATAGCCTGTTGAATATTCATACATTTCATACATGATGCATAAATTCCGTTCAAACAAAGAATTGTCTCTGGTTATTATCACTTTTTTCCTTTAATCTGTATGGCGTCCACAAGGCTGAGAGAGGCAGGAGGAGTTGGTCTCTCCTGATAAGGAAGTAGTAAATTCTTTTTTTCTCTGAAAGGTTTACATTTTCCTGTGGTTGGTACATAAAAACTACATTTTAACTGCAAAACTACATTTACCATACTATCAAAATATTAATACAACATTAACAATCAATACAACATAATACATATAGTAGATATCTTGCGTAGAGCCATATAATATGCACTTTTCACAGTTTTGTTGTTTATTTTTTACTCAATGTCACTTCCTAGCTTTGTTTTAATTTACCTTTGCATAGCATTCTGGTGCACAAATCAATTAGAATTTCTCAGTGAAATTCTGTGCGTGTTCTCTTGGGATAGTGCAATGAACTCTTGGCAACAGTGAGCTCCTAACAGTAGACACCGCCAACTGATTTGAAATCGGAAACTCATTTTAAAGCTAAATAATAGAGGAAAGATCATTGCATTGCTACAGTGATGCCTAAAGATGGTTGCATAGCTTGACCTGCAAAAAATATTTTTTTCCTGGATCTGGCAGTTTGAGCCCTTGATTGCTGGACTTCTTTGTGTTTCAGGACATTACCAGTGACGCTGCAAGATCTTGAGAAGGTTATGCAGTCCACTAATCCCGAGAGCCTCAAGTTCAGTGCTGTTGAGATAGATGCAAACTGGATGGACAAAATGGAAGTTCTCCAGGCTTCAGTGAAATCGTTCACAGAAAAGGCGACCAACCAAGACTGGAAATTAAGAGTTAAATGGCTTAACTCCTTAGCCAAAAATTTGCCGCAGGTGCTTGGTATGTAATCATTTAACTTGGTTTTGTCTGAGGGCCGAGGTGTTTTGTTTTGTTAATCTTCTATGAAAACGTCCAGACCATTCCAAGTTCCGAGTTATGAAGACTCCTAGCTATCCACACTAATTCAAGGGCATGGAGGCTCTAGGGAGGGATAGAAACAGGTTAGGGAAATGCATGTTAAGGAAACATGGAGGTTTGGGCTCAACCTAGTGAAAGCAGTCAAATGCCTTCCGCGTATCTGGTGTTAAAATTCAAGTGCTTAGAAAGCCAAGAAACTGCAGAACTGAGATTTCCTAAAAGAGTGTTGTCTGAACATTAGGATAATAGCCAAAAAGAGCTATTCGCTTAATTACAGAATTAATCACATTAAACTCCTGGAGCATTTAGGCAGGCATTAGTCCAAATAATTCACACATTTAGCTTTCTGCTGTGGTCTGAAATCTCAGACTATGCTATCCCTATATTAATTGCTCCACCTTTATTTTGATGTCTTTTCAGGCAGGTGGGTCTGTAAAGTAGAAAATATGTAAAAAATACTGTATTGAAAACTGCTCTTTTTTTTCTTATTGTAAAGAAAATACCACCCCATCAAAAAAAAAGTTTATCAAGAGGCAGATTTGAAGGTATAAATTAATGGATTTTCACAAACCATATTTTACTAGCATACATGTAGTATCACCAGTTCAGCTAGAACTCCACATAGGATTTATGTCTTCAGCTGTAACATTCTGGTGCTTTTAAGACCTTTTGGAGCTAATACAAAATATGACTAGCATATCCAGAGTACATGCACAGATTTGGTTCAATCTGTATGTGCTGGCTCAGTTGAAGCTATTTTTCTTTATTTGTGCTAAACACTCTTTTAAGCCCATGTTCTCCCCTCTTCACCTGCAGATTCAGTGCGGATTCAGCTGGAAGCAGGTGCTGTAGCCCTTGGTTGTTTTTATGCCAGTCCCCTCTCATCTGGAGTCAGTAACATGATCAAGCTGCTACAGCCAACTATGACAGGTACTCCTGAAAAAGATGGATGTAAGACATTGCTTCTTTATTTGTTCTCTGAACACGCTGCAACCCTTCTTAGGAAATGTATGTAGCAAAACAGAGGCTAAATTTTAAATATACATTGCCTTTGTCATAAAAAAGAAAACGTTTCTTTGTCATAACAAAGAAAACGAACAAAAAAAAAGAAATTACCACAAATACATTCTTGCAGTCTAGAATAGCAGTTATGGCAATTAGATGCATTCATACTATTCAAGTTAGAGATAAATGATCTGCCCATGAGCCCTGACTGTGTATCTTTGACTCAGATGTATTCCTACAGCTCAGAGTGATGTTCTGGAGAGTGATACAAATATTCACTTTCTGACCTGATAGTTTAGGCACCCTGATCTTCTTTTCCTCAGGATTTGTGTTAGCCCATCTGAAACCCATGCTTTGGCCTGTTATTTTTCCCTTGGTGTTTTGTGGGGAGCTCAGACCTGTGCTTGTTAAGCACATGAAAGCTGCATACAGTGACACTGGGCTTTTAGGGAAGTTCCTGGCATCTTGCCTAGACTGCAAACCACATTTGAGTTTCTAAGCTCTGTATGGGTGCTCTAAGCCCTGTTTAATTTATTGTCACAGTTCTGTTTTATAGAACCTTCAGTCTGCTTTAAAGCTTTTCTTTTTGGATATCTGGAGTGACACAGTTTGACTGCCTTGCCCCTAGGCTGCTTTTTTCTTTCCCTAATAGGGAATAGGCAGGGGTGGGGAGGAGGGAGCAAGAAAAGAACTGAGTAATGTTTCACTGCTGTCCTGTCTTGTCTGCCTTTCCAGATGAACATGTGATGCCTCTGGACCCAAGATGGAATATGCAGCTTTTGGAGGTCATTAGAAATTCGATGAACCTGGATACAGAAATGGAACATGCAGACCAGCTTCTTAGGCTTTTGAATTCTGCAGCAAATCGGTGGGTTACAAAAAACCCTTGTAAAGAGTGCCCAATGCCTGTAATCAGTGCTGAGTGAACACCTGAGGTGTTTGCCAAGTGTGTTTTTAGGTTTTGATAGTTGTGATCTAAAATATCAGAGGCAGAGGTTTTTGTACAGGTATTTAAATTCTTTGCTTCCATTTTCTGTAGGTGCATGCTAAACACAATCAGTGTAGGAGCAGAGCTCCCAGCATTCCATACAGGCTGCAGTACTTCAAGGACAAATGAGAACTGTGGGATAAAGCATTAAAGAGGCAGAAGAAGCAGTATGAGATCTCTGACAAAACTCGAATAGTTGTTCTGTTTTGGGATTTGGACTGTTTTTCCTAATAAAATGTAAAAGTACACAGATTTTGAAGTTATAGTGTAAGGAAGCAGCTGCTCACATATCCTACAGGCTGTGGTGTTGCAGCTGTTTAGTAGCTCACTGGTTTTTCCTTCCTGGTGAAGTCAGGAATCTGCTCCTTGTGAAAATTGCTTCTATAGAAACCGTATTCAAGCAATTAGTTGTGTTGTACCTCATACTTCTATAATACACTGAATATATTATGTCACTCTGTAGTTCAAATGCCATGTTGTAGTTCACCATTCTCATAAGGCCAAGGTTTAAAACAGAACTGGATTGATAACAACTTTATTTTTCCTTCAGGGCAGTGTTATTTCTTGACCGAGAAAAAAGAAGTTACATTGAGAAGAGTTTGATTGCCAGCAAGAAGCCAAGAAACAGTGTCCTAAGAATGTCTCTAGATTTCCACAAAAGTGGGTTGATTTTTGCTGTTCCTTTTAGTTCTGTAGTCAATTTGAAATATGATTCATTTGCATTGTTTTGAAATGCATACTTTAAACATGGTGTGCAAAGAAATAATAGGTGAATGTAAAGCAGTCAGATGTGGACTAGTGTGGTATCTAACACATTCTTAAATTAGAGATACCTTGGGCTACATTATTTATGTCCTGCCTCTATGAGGTAGTCAGTGAATGTGATTTTTCTCTTAGTTAACCAAACTTTAGGATAACAGTGGAGAGAAACTGGAGTAGCATTCTGTCTTCAGCTAATAAGAATAACCAGATCCTTCTGATGTGTTTTTGTTTTATGTAAGTAGGAAGTTCTACTTCTAAAAGGGTAAAATTTAGTGATGAGGTTAGTGTGCTGCATAGAAGCAATTGATGAAGGAATCCCTCATTGTGGGTTTTTTCAATATATGTATAAAATGCATAGAGGTTATAGAGACTTATGAAAGTAATGAAGGACTACTTTTATTGCTTCATTTCTTGGATCTTTTCAGGTTGTGGGTTTTTTCTGTCATAGAGAGGTCCTAGTGATCAGAAGTTGACCCATATTGTGTCATGTGATGTGGCTGGAATATTCAGTCTCTGCCTTTCTTTTCCTCTTCCCCAAACCTCAGATCCAGGAAGTTACAACTGTCTTCCTCATGGGATCGTGGTCAACCTTGCTGCTTTCTTTGAACTTTGGGATGCATTTGCACTTCACTGGGTGAAGTCTACTCAGGTGGCCTTAAGTGATGATGACATGCATGATGTGAGTAGACTTTCCACAGTACATTTATGGAAGTTCAGAGGTTGTATGCAGAACACTGTTTTTAGTTTCAGGGACCATGAAATAAACTTCAGTGCTTCTGTTTGTATTGAGAATATGCCTAACAGCAGGGAAATGATCCATGTTTGTTTCAGTGGCTGTATCACACCTGCTTAGCATGGCATGACGTGCTGTAGAATTGCTGCTTCTCTCCACTGATGATAAACAGAGTATCCATTTCTCTCTGTGATAAGAATGTCTGAACCTGGACAGCTGACTTGCAGGCCACAGAGGTGGTTCACTTCTCCCTGTCCTTTAAGTATAGTTTTGCTGAAATCTTGACATTGTAGTCTTGGTGCAGGGATTGGTTTGTTTTGGTTACTGTAGTTCAGCCTGCTGGTGTGGTATTTTTAGAGAACCTGTAGTTGAGTCCAGTTGTGTAGCACTAAATACAAAACACTGTGTGACTCTGAAGTTAAGACAAGTGATGGTGGTTTTGCTTTTTCTCCTGCTTGAAGTAGGAGATGTTGTGTAACCTTTGGCAGGGGTAACACTAACCTCCTTGGCCTGTTCCCAGGTTTTGTACTGCTGGCTGTGGCGAGACCGGTTCTGGGCCATCTCTGACACCGTCACCGTGGATTCCTCAGGGTTGTCACTCCTGGCTCTGCACTGGCACTGGGTTATGAAACACCTAATTGACAGAATTCCCCAGATGCTTATTGGATCAGACCAGAACAAGTGAGTGGCTTTGTTTGGTGGCTTTTGATTAGTTTCTGTTAAATGGCTATATAAATTACTCTTTTCTTCAGTGTTATAGCTACCTTAGCATTGTTTAGATTAGTGTCCCAAGTCATGTTCCATTAGTGATGTAAATGGCAACGTATTGAGTTGCTGTTAGTTTTTAAAATTTGTCTTTCCTAGCATTGGGCTTCTGCTTGCTCAACTGATCCTCTAGAATTTTTACCCCTTTAGTGAAAGGATGAGAGAAAGACTTCCTTATGCATCCTTTTGCCTTGTTTCTCAAACTTCTGTTACCTGTCGACTTTTTTTTCCCATCTGTCTCTCCCTTTTTTATTTTTTTTTTTTTTCTTTACAAGGATTTCCAGGGAAATTCAATCTGTTTCACAGCAGATTCAGAACTGCTTGGTCAATCCTGCTGGTGTTTCAGCCAATATGAAGATATTACAGAAGTCTCTAGGAAGACCCCTTCCTTTTAAGGTATCAATACTCTGCAAAAGATTTGTAATTCCAGCAATGTATAGACAGGCTTTAATATATTTACAGCACTTGCTTTCAAGAACAACAGAACCACAATTTTTTTGTGTTTGTCAGATCGATTAAAAATACTTTAGCACATGTTAATGTACATATCTTTTGAGAAATATATCAGTTATCCAGATATAGCATTTCTACTATTAATTATGCTATGAATAGAAAATATTTACTTAATACAAAAACGTGCCTTGGCATAGAAATATTACTCCTTGCTCTGTTTTGGAGGTGTGTGAATATCACTATTCCACTTGGTTATTCAGTGAACATATGTATATTCAGAACAGCCTCTGCACTTCCTTTTATACAGCATGACTTCCCAAAACAAGGTCTCTTAGCTTTGACAGTTTTGGAGTTTGCTCTTAATATATTTCAGAACTTGTTGTAATTCAATTAAACAATGTCAGTAAATTTTCTAAAGAATACAAGTTCCTGTTTAAAAGGAGTGCACAAGTAGTCACGTGCAGTCGTGTTGGTGACTAATACTTAGACCAAGGTTTTTATGACCTTATCTCTCAAGGATACTCAGTTATCAAAAAATGCACGTAGTTACTTTGTGAGACTCTGAAGAACATACATTATGCTTTCTAAGAATTTGGAGAGATCCAAATGTATTTAGGCATCCAAATGCATCTAAGCATCCAAATGTATTTAAATTGCAGGTGTAAACTGCAATTTCTTGTAAGTGACAGTAGCTCCTGGTAATTTTTTATTATTTTGTGTATTTATAACCCTTGATTTAGATAAGTTGTCAAGAAGAAGTACTATTTGTCACAAGATCTTCACAAAGGGAAAAAACCCCAACTTGACAAGGAGGAGTTGTAGCCACCTGTTTAAATTTCTGTTTTCCTGCCGTACTGAGTCAGGCTACTAAAAGATTGTTTTTAATCAGTTGTTGCAGGCTGGTTATATATACTTGTACTTTAGTTGTGTACATGTGAATTTGAAATCTTAGTTTTGTCTGCAGTCACAAATCTTGTTTGTGGTTTTGTTAGCGCTGCTGAAACAAATCCTGATTTTCATATTTCCAGGATAAACTGGGCATGGAATGTTTTTCTCAGTTAAAAGCTCTCAACAAACCACTGAACATCTTGGAGCTAAGACTGGCCTGTGGAGAAAGTAGGTGGCAGGAAAAAATGTGCTGCGTGAAAATTGCTGCCACGGGAGTGAAGATTAAGAAAGCACTGCTGCAAGCTGATGGCCTGATAATAAGAGCCAATCATTTAGAAGATGTTAATCTGGGTAGGTAACACTCGGGAAGAGCTCAGCAGGACGATTTCTGCCATCTCCATTCTTTCATAGGCAGATGGAAAGGATGTTAAATGTTCACTGACAAGAAACATAGTACATTTATTTATGTGCCTCTTACGTTCTGTCGAACAGGTCAGCTACAGATATTTTTGAAAGCTGTACATTCACAGCTGAAAGCAGAAGGAGTCACATACAGTTATTCAGAAGAAAGGCTTCCTGAGGACATCATCTCCAACCAGTTAGACCCTGCCCTGCTAAACCAGCTCTGCAGTCAGGTTCAGCTGTGGCCTGCAATGGAATACATAGGGGTGCTCTGGCAGTACAAACTAACGGCAGATTATGTGGCCAAGGCTTGTGCAAGAGGGTAAGAAGTTTGGAGAAAGCTCCTATATTCCTTCCATGATATTCTGAATCCCTAGCTAGAATCTATAACTTTGGTGCTTTACATCTGCATGTAAATCTGTGTGTACGTAATTGTAATTTATATACACCTGTATATATACGCAGCACACAAGTCTATGTGTATTAGGAATCAACAGAAGATGTTTATACTGTGCTGCTGGGGGCTACTGCAGAAAAACTGAATTAGACCTGGAGACGAAAGAAGTAGACTGGCATGTGTGCTTCCTGCTGTGTGAACTATACACACATAGAACCACAGTTGAAATTAACATTATTAATTTAAGAAGTGTTAATGTTTTAAGGAGCCAAGTGTATTTATTTCTAGTCTGGTTTGCCACTCCTTAAAAGAAAGCTATTCATTTATGGATTTCAGTGAAAGTAATTTTTTGTCTAACAAGATCATTGGAATCTCAGCTCCGCTCTTGAATTCAGCAAAGTTGTGACTTTTCACGAAAGCTATAAAGCTAGAAAACGGTTTGTCCCAAAATGTTTTGTGTATTTTGGTCAACATGGAGCTTATAGCTACAGGAGATTACACTTTTCCCCCTTTTTCTTGTATTTATATTTTGTTAACTTTGAAGGATTCAAGTGTTTTGAGTATTATTTGAATGCTTGTTCTTCCCCAACTTTTGAAATGCTGTCACTTTAACCTTTTGGTGACTTTGCTTGCCATTCTTAATTTGTTTCGCTATCCAAGTGATTTATTTCATGTGCCCTGTTTAAGCACTGCTTAGGTTGTATTTTTTTACCTGCTACAGGAGGAACTGCAGTCAAGAATTAAGTGTCTGTTCAGGTTTAGCTCAGTTCATAGCTTTTTCTCTGAAGTTGACACCAGCTGCCTCTCACCAGCTCTCTGGACTGTGGCACTTGTTACACCTTAATGAAGTAAGAATGAGCTTTATTTTAATTTAATTAGATCATTAGTTTAATTAATCTTGCTGAAGAAGTTTTCAAAGGTTCTTCAAAATATGTATATCACTGAGGTTTTTGACATGCAGTTTTTCTACCTCTGCCTGATAAAAAACTATTCCTTCTTTTAACAAGAAAGATTATTAACTGCAAGCCTTGAGAAAATGTAATTAAAACACAACATTGAAAGATAAAATACAACAAAGTCTTGAATAACATAGTTCTGTGTGATTTTGTTTGCTAGTATTGTTCCATACATCCATCTGTGACCTAATGGGAAATTGCTTGGGTGGGAGGTGCCATCCTGGTTGTATCTATGTATTCAAAGTAATTTTACACTGAAAAATGCTTTCCTCTCTTCCCATGCCTCTAAAATTTTTTATTTCTGTTGGAAATCAAACAGATTGATAAAGCTGATGCATTTTCTGTAGATCATTTAATAACTCTCCTTAATATTTATGATACAGAGTGGTTGTGTTCCCACATGGCACAGTAAAGCACAAGTTCACCTTAAATGCTTCAGAGCAGAGTATGGGATGGTTTTACCCATTTCATGCCTCTGCACCCTTGTGTACTGTAACAAAAGGTTGCTCAGTCATGGACTACAGGCTCTATTCTAACAATTGCTCTGTAAACATGCTGCATATTTCACACACAGGAGACAGTGCTGACCTCAGGAAGTTTATTCTCCATTGAGGAGATGCAAGTGAATGCTATATGAATTTGAAAGGATCTTGGAGAGGATCTTCTACTCTCCCTACTGAAAAACAGAATCATACTTTCTCTGTACATGTGTGTGCTTAATTCTCTTTTGCTCCCTGTACATTATTCTCACCTCGAGGTTTTGTTTCTCCGTAGATATCCCCTGAAGAAATGTCTCTTCTGTCATCTCAGCTGGTTAATGCTGTGTTAGCATCCTTTTGGAGCAGTACTTTCACCATGGACCCAGACTTCTGGTTGAGTTGGAGGCCACTGCCTGCGCCAGAGGAAAACAACTTCTCTAAATCCCATGTGAACCGTTCTATGAAGGTTTGTCTCTTCTGATCTAATCAAATTCTAGGCTGAATGCTCTTGTTGACTAATTCAGGTTTTCTAAAGCAATATTGTAAGTTCTAGCATAGTCAGTGCAAGTTGCATCTGAACAATCTAACTCTTAATCTCTTAATTCAGGGCCCAGGTGTTTTGACCCGAGCTGTTTTCTCAAAGTGCATCTTTGAAATTCTAACTAGCAGCAGCAAGACAAGCCAGTGGGATGTGAGTGGGCTTCCTGTCTTGTCATCATCCCATGTAACACTGGGAGAATGGGTGGAGAGAGCACAGCAGCTTCACAAAGTCAGCACAGCACTGTGGACCAACCTGGCTGTCTCTTCAATAACAGATTTTAGGTATTAAGACCTCTCTTCCACATGCATGTTATTTAAATCATGCGTGTTATTTAAATCATGCGTGTTATTTAAATCATGCGTGTTATTTAAATCATGCGTGTTATTTAAATCATGTGTGTTATTTAAATCATGCATGTTACAGAAGGTTGCTTACTGTATGTAAATGTTTTCTCATTCCTTTTTCTCCAGACACACGGATGCTAGACTGCAAGGAATAATGCTAAGCAGACAGCTCTCTGCCCTGGTAGATCTGATTCCAGTGGGTCTTCAAGAGGAATTTTTGGAGTGCTGTGAGAAGCTCTGCCTCAAGGATCCCGTTGCATATGAGTACCTGCTCAAGATACTTGAAAGCATCACTGATCAAGAATTACTTCCTAAAGAATTCCTGTTTCTTCTGCTCACTTGCTTGCATCAGTTCTATGGGGAAGGACTTCAGGAGTTACCCGAGACAGCTTGGCGAGGAAGCCTCTGGGTGAGCATTGGCTTGGTGCAGATCCAGATGTGGCTTCCACAGACCAGGTTTGATCCAGCTGTTAAAAGAGAATACAAGCTCAAGCACTCAAAAGAAGAGGTGAGTATGAAGCCAAGTTGGCTTTTACCTTAGTTATGTGTAAAATCAATGCAGAGGAGTTTGGATTGGTTATGATTTTTAAACTATACAGTTAAAACTTCATTTAATGTCCAAGAAGCTGATGTACCTTGTTGGTTACTAAAGTCAGAACCACTGTGAACGGTTTATTCTTTCCTTTTTAGTTACACCAGCTGGAGTGTGAATGGAAAACACATGATTTTTCATCCCAGCTGCATACAGGAAAAAGTATTGAAGATGAAACAGTCAGCAACTATATTCATCCCCATACCAGGTAACACCCAGGCACTGAACCCATCTCTTTTAGTGTGGACATGTCATCTTTGTGTGTTCAGGCTCTGAAGCTTTTATCTGAAGCTTTACAATTTTTCTCTCTTTCTGTAGAAACTAGAGTTGCTGATTTAAAAGTATTGATTTACATACTGAAGTGGTAGAGAAGAAGCTGTGCTTTTTACTTGCAGTAAGGAATTGTCTGTACACTTTGTACTGCTGTAAATAGAACAATTAAAGCAGTGGCCATCATATATTGATAAAGTTGAAACCATGCCCTGAAGTAAAAACCATGCCATACATTTGAATTACAGTACTTTTCTTAAAATGTGACAATATCAATCAGTTGAAATGAGATGTATTATCTATCACTGTCGTTTCTCAAGGCCATTATATGTGTCAGTGCTATTTTGCAAAGTTCTTCCACTGATTTTACTGGGGAGAAATCTGCATATGTGTATTTTAGCCATAGCCTTTGTCCATGTTGCTGTGGATGAATTAAATATCTTACCACATAGAGTACACTGTTGACATTCAGAATCTGTAGCCACTTTTACTTTGGGGCTTTTTGTAGTTCTTTTTTTATCAGAGGAACTTGAGGAGGAAATTTTAAGAAAAGAGAGCTTTTTCTTTTCTGCAGCCTTCCAGGCATGTTTTTGTACATGGAGATGAAAACTGTCTATTATACATTATTTTTCACTTTTAATAGAAATTTTTGATTTCATTATTATACACATAGAGGATCTGGTAGTTCCATGCTATTGCTTAAAGAGAGTGATAATCATTGAAAGCAGGTTCTGAATGGCTGAGTTTTACCAATTACTTGTGGTAATATTTTTTTTCTTACTGCTCATAGAGCCATCACGTAGCAAGAAAAAAGTACATGAAATTTGTTGAAGTGTCAGGGAGAGAAGAAATCTACAGCTGTGGGCTATAAGGCTGTCCCTTGTTTTTTCCTTATTTGCTGTTCCACACAAACTAGCAGAGTATTTTCTGATTAATCTTTTCCTTTGCTTAATTGTTACATTAGATCTACTTAAGCAAGTTTGTGTGGAACATATTTTCATGTCTAAACTGGTCAATGCCACTTCTTAACAGGATGTTGCATGAAAGAATGCAAAGGTTGAAGGAGCAAATCAGCAGTCTTTCTAGAAGGAAGGCCTTCAGGCCTCCAGCTCCTCTGTATGATTGCTTATACCAGGAGGCTCAGCAGTACATCAACAGCATAGCAAGGATCTCCTCAGTCCAAGACCTCCTGGCACGCCTTCTGCAGTTCCTCCGTGGAGAGAGACCTAAATCACTTCAGGCTATACAGAACCTGTTAAGCGAAGAGGCATCGTGGCAACAATCACACCATCAGTTCAGGAAACACCTGGCAGAGGAGTATGCTGTGTTCCCTGATGCCATCGTTCCCCTCCAAGCTGCCATCCTGCAGCTGCAGCACGGCATGCGATTAGTGGCCTCTGAAGCGTGTGCGGTGCTGCAGAGCTCTGTGTGCCCAGCTGATCTCACCAACCTCCTCACTTCTTTGTTGGCATTTCCTTCTGTTGGCTGTGCCTTTCCCACTTACTTTGCTCGGGCGGAAATTTTATGCTCAGTGAATTCAGTTGGGGTACTGAATGGACTTAAAAAGTTCTCTCTGAAGCGCTCTGAAGGAGGGTCTGAGGGAGCTGAGCAGCCTTCCCCAACTCTGGAACAGCTCCTGGTGAATGCTTTGTTGCACCTTCGATGCCATGTACTATCCCGAGGAGAAATGGATGAGAAATCTCTGCAGCTCTTCAGACATCTGTGTCGGGTAAGCTGTGAATCTCTAACTGGAGTCTTGCACTGAACTTGTCCCCATGAGGACATGGATCTGTTAAAACACCTCCAGAGGGGGGCCACAAAAATGGTCAGGGGACTGGAACACCCCTCTTGTGAAGATGCAGTTTAGGGGGGGAAGAGATGCCTCTGAGGAGACCTTGGTGTGGCTTTTCAGTATATAAAAGGGGTTTATGAAAAGGAGGGAAGGAGACTTTTTACCAAGGCTTGTAGAACAAGGCATAACAGTTTTAAACTGAAAGAGGGTAAATCTAGATGAGGTATGAAAAATAATTGTTTAGAAATGTGTAAGATGAGACACAGTAACAGGTTGTCCGGAGAAGTTGTGGATGCTGCAACCCTGAAAGTGTTGGAGAGTGATTGGATGGGGCTTTGAGCAATCTGGTCTAGTGGAAGATGTCCCTGCCCTGGCAGAGCCGGGTGGATTAGATGATCTTTACAAGTCCTTATCTTGATAATTATTAGTGTGATGTGCTTTAAAGCATTCTAACTGGGAAAAAAATTAGAAGGTTTTAAAGCACATCATACTAATAATTATCAAGATCATAGAATATACTGGATTAACTTGTTTGACTTTATCAAGGCATGAAACAATAGTCTCTAATGATTAGCAAAGATTTTATGTAAGAAAATCCCCAAACAACAAAATCCAAAAGTGGACATATACATAAAAAACCCCAACCCAATGCAAACTTTGTATAGAGTTTTTTTATAAAATGTTTAAGAACAGAGGCTAGAACTCGGTCAAGTACTCTGTTGCATATTTTCTTTGCATTTTCCTCATTAGTTTATCAAGAGGGCAATTCACAAATGCTAGATGGCTTTGATTTATAGTGTTGTAGAGGAGGGGAAGAGCCAAGCAAAATAGATGCTGCCCCATTGATGGAATATGAGACGATTTTAAAGGTTAACTTGTCTGGAAGCATCTTGCTTTGTGTTTCTTTAGGCCATTGTAAATGAATGGGATGAACAGGAACGCCGTGCCCAAGAGCAGGAGGCAATGGAGCGCAGCCTGTACAGATACAGAAGTAAAAGTCATGGGAAAGAACAGACCGAGGAAGAAGAGGAAGAAGAAGAATTTAGGAGGAGATTTCCTTTTCATGAAAAGGTAATAGCTGTAGCTCTGTTAAGAAACACAAAAATTACATCTGAAGTTGCTTCTGAAAATAAATGCTATAAATGACATGAGGAATTAAGCAGTTTTTTCTTCAACCAAAACCAAAATGGGGTAGATTTCAGTAGGTATTAGGTTATGTGCTTGTGGTTTATATTACCTTCTGGTTGAAAAAAAAATTTTGAAATTAATTTCCAGGCTTGAACTGTAGTGTGATTTGGGTGAATAATCCCAAATTATATAACTTAATATAGTTGCTTGTAAAACGCTGGAATTTTAGTTATTTAGCAGGTAAGGTCATGTGAGGTTGTACTCCCTGTGGAGATGGCTGATCTCCTTGATTAAATAAAGCAGCTAGGTCAGAGGGGTTCAGGTCCTCAAGCGACCACACAGTGGTTTGTCAGCAGACACAGCTGCTGCTGCTTTTTCTGCAAGTTGGCAGCAGCTCAGGGATCACTGTACTGCACTCTTGCCTGCTGTAGTTACACCCTGAAATGTTCTGTACACCTGTGTTCAGTTTCAGACTGGCAGTCTGTCTGTTTGGTACCTGCTGCAAATCATTAGCATGTCATTGCAATGCCAAAAAAAGCAAAAGAGGAGACAGGGAAAGGAGGCATTAAAAGAAGAAATTAAAATTTACTTTTGGTTATCATCTAATCTGCAGGACTTTGAAGATATCACAGCACAACCAAGCCTAGAAGAAAAAATGGAAACTGAAGATCCAGTGGAAGACCAGCTGGAAGTTGACAGAGCCCTTTTGTCCAAGAGCTCTATGCAAACAGTAATGAAGGTTCATCAGCAGTTGTGCTTAAGCTTTGCTCGATCCCTGTGGTATCAACAGAGTCTGCCTCCTCATCAAGCCAAGCATTATTTCAGTACATTTATTTCCTGCTATCAGACTGGTGCATGCCTGGTGTCACAACTCTATCCTTTAATTGGTAAGACTGCTAGCAGTATTTCAGATATGCAGGTTTAGATTTGTGATGATTTGGTTTAAAATAATTGCATTACAGGTCATGAAACATGCCTGTTATAGGGAAAAGGCTGAAAATTCTGCTTCCAGAGAATTTGCCCCATTCTCAGAATTGTTTTGTGGAATGTTTTGATTTTTATTCTTCTCTGCATTTTTTAAATTCAATTTAGTAATATAGAAGACCAACACAGTGTAAAAATGTATTGAATACTGACTGAAGTTTTGATCACATGGATCTCCATAGTCCTGTGGAAGATAAAGCACTTGAAGAATTTCCCAGAAGTAAATTTTGCGATGAAGTTCATTTAAAGAATTGGGTTAAATTTAGCTTATGTGTATAAAGTAAAAAGACAAAAGGTATCGTGGGATTTTTTTTCCATCCCTGGATTTTGGAAAACTTGACATGTAAATTGTTTTAACGATGTGTGAGAACTCAGAATCATCACTCGTTGAAGCCCAGCTGTATACTTCAGTTCTGATCTAATAAGTGCACCTGTGCAAATAAGTTGAAGCAGATAAGGGCTGTTGTCTCTACAATACCTTATTTTTGTGTTTGCACCTGTGGGAGTGTTTTTGTGTGTTGGATTACTTTCCCAGCAAGTCTTGCTTTACAGGAGTATCTTCTCGATGTAAATTTATATACAGAGGAACTGTGTTCTTCTGACAGGATTACAGACAGCCTTTAATGATGCTCATTGTACTTTCATACAAAAACCTGAAAAAATATGGAATATAAACTCTTAAGTATGTCTTGTGTTCCATACTCCGTCTCACTGTTCCAGTGGTATAGTCTTATATTCTTGTAAAAGATAGCATACTAAGGCTTGGGATACATGGGGGGAAAAACCCCTCAGCTTTATCTATTCAACTGAAAAAAGAGCTAATATCATGTGTGATGTCTTCCCTTCTTGCTTCCTAGGTGCTGAAATGAATGACAGTCTTTTGGGAAGCCAACTTCTGTTGAGCACTCTTCTTCACAATACTTTTTTTGAGGAAGTAACTTCAGATGTTGTGCTGCAGCAAGATGGCCCATATGACTTCTATCAGCATCCCAATATTCAGCAAGTCCGACAGTGCCAACCTGTACTTGACAATTTTGCTAAAGAAATAAATGGGCTACTGCAAGAATGGCCAGAGCACCCTGTACTTGTGCAGGTAAAAACACCTTAAATATTTGGGGAAACTGGAGCATTTTAAGATTGCATGTATGAATATGTGTATAGATAGGCATAGACAAGTACAAACACATTGATATGCTTGCCTAGATGTCTGTATTACTTATGAAGATGTTTTGAAGTCATACCTGTTTATTCATAAGAGGTGTAAGTATTGTTGTGTATTATAGCTGTTCTATTTTAGTTATGAAATGTTAAGTGGGATTCTGCCAAGTGTGAACTTAGAGACAGTCTTCAGTCTGCCATAGCTCAAAGATCCCTGAAGTCTTGCTGTTTCTACTCCTGTTTGTTTCTAAAGTTCCTTCTTTCATAATGCTTTAGAATAATTATTTTTAGTCCCTCTTATGGCATCTATGTTGTCTTCAGGCTACATTTTTTTGGATAATGTAGAAACTCAGATTCCATAGGAACTCTTTGCATTAGGTCGTCGTATGTGCTCCCTTCCCCAAGTGCATTGGCCTTACTGAACTCGTAGTGAGCTTATACAAAATTGCGAAAGCAGTTGAAAAATGTAAAAAAACCCAAAAATCACCTTATCTCTTGCAGGAGTTGGTTATGTTCATAGAAATCAACTCAATTTCATGGCTTCTTCTGTTGAAGTGCAATTACTAAGGGCTGAATGTCTTGCTTTTATTCTACAGCTGTTAGTTGTGATGGACAGAATCCGGAGTTTTCCACTTTCTAGTCCTCTCTCAAAGTTTCTGAATGGCTTGGAAATTCTTCTTTCAAAGGCACAGGTAAGAAGAAGGCTAAGGCTATTTTTCTCTTTTATGTTTCCTTACCTATATTTGGTACCATATGACAAGCAGAGTACAGGGGTTATTTGGGGAGGTGGACTTGCTCCATGCTGAAAGTTTCAAGAGCAAGAACCCAGTAATCCAGAGTAACACAATGAGTTTTGCCAGACAGTGACTAATTTCTGGCTTTTCTTTTCTAGGACTGGGAGGAAAATGCTAGTCGGGCCTTGTCCTTGCGGAAGCATCTTGATCTGGTCACACAACTGATTATTCAGTGGCGTAGATTGGAGTTGAAGTAAGAATTGTCCTTCCATGCTGCTTTTCCTTAGATACTGTAAGCTTTCATCTCCACATGGAGGCACATTCCAATACAGAATTGCCTTAATTGTGGAACATGCTTCTGTGTATGTGTCGTGGTGAAAACGGGTGGGGGAAGGAGGCCACCAACGAGGAGCTGTAGTGGACCAGAACGAGCATGTCCAGGCTGTGGTGACTCTACGTGTTTGCCTCAGGGGAAACAGAAACAATATTTTCCCAGTGTTCTTCCTGTTTTCATCCTAGACTTTCCTGAGCCTGCAGGGCTTTGTCTGTTTAATAAACATCATTTAATTGTCCTTTAAAATTATTGTCCAGTCTCCTGTTTAAGACCACGTAAAATTTTTATAGCCACAGTATGTCAGAATCAGCAATTCTACAAGTCTACCTCAATTTCTGAGAAAATAAACTTTTGAACTTGCCTCTGATGGATTTTAATTTACTCTCCCTTCTTTTCTTCTCTCATATTTAATGATGTTGGTAAAACTATGATACTCAGAAGTTGATTGCATATATTAAGCTTATGTGCAAATTCTTTCATCCTGCTAAACTTTCCATTAGTTTAATAGAAACAAAAAAAATTTTTTGTTGTTTTGAGCCCAAACTGCCCATGATATTTTTGATTTATCTCTCCCTTTTCTTATTGTTTCTAGTTGCTGGTCAGTAAGTTTGGACAATATTATGAAGCAGCATGTGGAGAAATCCACAAAGCACTGGTTCTCAGTCTATCAGATGATTGAGAAGTATGTTCAAGAACAGACAGAGGCAAACACAGAAGGTAAGTGCTGGCATTAAAATAAATGTGATGTAGTTCTAGTAATGACTAAGGATGCATGATTAAGGTCCTAAGTGCCAGAATTTGACAATGCACTTGCAGGTACAATTCTTTGCCCTACAGTAAATTTTATGACCATGTAGGGTTTTCCATATGGAGTGAATTTCATATATATTTCTGAAACCACTTGTGGCTCATAGGGCCTGTGTTGTGATGTAAAGAAAAGATGTCTGTAAAAAGCATCTAAAAGAAAGTGAAATTGTGATAGCTGTATGTCATGCACACACAAACATGTCAAACAGATTTGGAGGGTAGGAAGCTTCCATCTGCAACTGTAAAAGGCACCTTGTTTCTTTAGCTGCAGAAAGCATAATTCATATGCCAGCTGAACTGCTTTTAACATTCTGTATAAAGTCTAAAGAATTCTTAGAGTAAGTAGGTTTTGGTACATACTGTTCTTAGCAAATCTGTCCTCATGTGTTCATGGCACATAAGATAGTGGAATGAGAGGCAGCACCTTGCCTCCCCCAAGTTTAATGGAATTGTAACGATGAACGCAGTAACCTCTGGCTTGAGGCCAAGTTTCCAATCTCATGACTACTTAATGCACTTGATGAGCTTCAGATCCTTCAGTTGTACTATATCTCCAAGAGGACAACATGTCTTCTTCTACAGATGATACTCTAAAGACACTGTATTCTCTACCAGATTCTTCTGATCTATTTCTGTCCTCATGATTTTGAGGAGTTAAGGAACTGACTTATTTGTAGTAGGGCTCATCATGACTGAAAAAGCCACTCATTCATAGAGAATAGCAAGTATTCTGTAAATACTCAATGGATTCTGAAATTTGGCATATAACTGACCTTCTCAGTCACTATCTTAATGCTGCTTCCTGTTCCCTTTCCTTTCTTCCAGTGTGGTGTTTGTTGGTTTTACTTATTATTAAATCAGAATTCTTCCCCTCTCTGCCCCTTTCCTATTTTGTTTTGAACTTTGCCTAATTGAGACTTGATATTTAATTGAAAGTTAAAGACCAGACAACAGTTTTCAGGTAGATCTTCTGGGTTTTTCTGTTTTCTCTCACTCTCTTTCTAAATTTCTGTTGCAATGTTCAGGAACTGAGCAAATGGATCTGAAAACGCTGGTCAGCACATTACAGGCTTTCATTGAAGGCTCTACTCTGGGAGAGTTTCATGCACGGCTCCAAGTACTGTTGGTTTTCCACTGCCATGTTCTGCTGATGCCTCAAGTAGCAGAAAAGGGTAAGTTGTTAGCATTACCTATGTTACCTGTGCAGCAATCTCAGCATCAGGTGTTCCAGACTTCCCAAACAGGTCACTAAGTTCATGAATAGAACACAAACCAGTGAGGCTGTTTCACTGTTTTCCTGTTGGTCAGTTTATCCCATCTTCTGGTGTTGATAAGCTTCCAAAAAGAACTGGGGTGTAATTATTGTGATGATACTGAAAAATGTAAAAGAAGGGTAATGATGATTATTATTGTTATTATCTGTCCCTTTTCCCTTCTAGATGTTCTGTGCAGCATCCTGTGGAATCTATACAATTACTATAAGCAGTTTTCAGAGTGTGTTGAGGCCAAAATCACTGAACTTCGTCAGCCCATAGAAAAGGAACTTAAGGTAAAAGGAAACTTGGCTCTGACAATGTATTGGTCTAATCAAAGGAACGGTGGAGCAGATATTATTTGAATTTGTCTATAATAGTTCTGTTGGCCACTGAATTCCCTACTAAAAGTAACATTTTCTTTGACAAAAATTAATTCTTGAGGTGGGGGAGGGGTTGATTGAAAGCTTTAATGTTTGATCAGTCCCATTTATCCGTGAAGGTTTCCAGGGGTGAAGCCCCTGTGGATGTCACAACATCTGGCTATGAAGCAGCTTTTATGCAGTGCAAATATGTATGTTAATAGGAATAAGATGCCAGTGCAATAATTTGCTCACTTACTAAAATGTTTTGCATTTTAAGGCTACCAGATCATCGTAGCTGATTAGGTTTAAAGATAATCTTCAATGTGGAAATACTAGATTTCATTTACATAAATAATCCCATTGATTCTTTTTTTTTCCTAATAGGAATTTGTGAAGATTTCCAGGTGGAATGATGTCAGCTTCTGGGCTATAAAGCAATCAGTTGAAAAAATACGCAGGTAACTCAGAATTAAAATGAAGCTCCCTTTTTTGAAACGTGCTTTCTAGATGATTTCTGTATGGTATTACATTTGAATGCAGAAATGTTTCTTCTGCTCATAACACACTGAAAACATTTATTTCCAGCAGCTGAGAGATTTCCAGGATTACAAAACCCAGTAACTTTTTTGCTTTCATTTGGTAATTAGAACTCTCTTTAAATTCATGAAGAAGTTTGAAGTTGTTCTGGATGAGCCATGTCGGCCTGCCTTGGTGGAAATTGGTAAGGAAGAGCAGTTGGACTGCATGCAAAAGCAAGAAGAATCTGAGGACAAAGAAACCAAAATTCAGAGGCTAAACAACACATTAAGAAAGGTTCTGTCTGCTAGAACAGATGTTACCAAGGTGACTGAATTAGTTATTCTAAGTGTGGGAAGAACAGTTTCTCCATTATGTTGCTTTTCACTGATTTATGCAGGAAAATCTTGTATATAAATGTCAAGTCTGTTGAATATATCATAAACTTTTTTGGTCTTACTTGTGTTCAGTGTTACGCAACACTGCAGATGGGTGGGAATGCAGCATGGAATGGCAAGCGTGGTCTGTACTGATCTGGTACTATATCTGTGTCTAATGTAGAGATGAGGCAGTTACACATTTCATCTCCAATTTGCTTACATATTGTCTGCAGCAATTTATTTCTTCCCAACTACTGAAGTAAAATAGCTTGGGAGTTGAAATTATTCTTACCCCTCTTTTTTCTAAACAAGGGCCCAAACAAATAACAACGTAGCTGTAGGATTTGTGTGTATATAAGCTCTGATTAAATATTAAAAAATTTTTGGCTTGGATACTGATAGGGGAATGCACTACATTATCATATGCTGTTGACTGACAGTTTGTGGACTGTGAACATTTGCCTTGGACAAGCTGATGCTTCACAGAGTCTCCGTTCAGTCTGTCTCTAATTAATTTGCCTGGCTCAGAGAGGAAGTCAGCTAATTTTCTTCCTGAAAGAGATTCCTATTCATACCATTAGTTTTTATTAACAAGATGCAAGGAGATAATCATAACTCATCAGAATTTGGTGGTGAGTGGGAAAAGCTGTGTTCCCCTCAGCTTTGTTCAGTTTCGTCAGACCAGGAGCAGGGTTAATCTTGCTCGTGTCCTGTATAGGAGGGTAGAGCGAGGAGGGAGAAATCTAATGCAAATCTAATGTGTTTGATTGATTGAGGGTTTTGTTTGTTGATCAGTGATTTGTAAGCCTGTTACCGATAGTTAACGGGATCATTGGTTTCACTTGTAGTGTTGCTTGTGTTGTCTTCTTTCCTTAAAGAAGATACATGCAAACATAAATTGAACATTACCGATAGTTAACGGGGTCATTGGTTTCACTTGTAGTGTTGCTTGTGTTGTCTTCATTCCTTAAAGAAGATACATGCAATCAGAAATCGAAAAAAAGAAAAAATGAAAAGCTTTGGATGTGCTGAGGAATGAATTCCATTATTTAATAATTTCAACTTGCACACTTCTTTTTGTTGTTGTTTTAGAACAAAATTCATGTCTAGTGGAAAGTAAGTGAGGGTGTTCTTACCTGACACCTTGGGGGCATTAGTGATGTAGGGTAATGCCTTTGAACTTGGAAGGCAGAGGAAGCTGACCTGAGCAGTGATGACCTTTTTCATAGAGGTAATGACAAACACCTAAGACAGTAAGATCATAGCATCTTTCATTCGCTTGCCTGTTTTCAAAACAAATGTCTGCCTGACACATATATGTGTTAGGATTTTTCTCAAGTGTTGGTGCTGAACTGATGAAAGAATCACATAAACGTGTTTTGGGGTTTCAGAGGAATGCAGAATTTAGCCATTGTTTTAAAGTGATTCACTCCTAGTGATGGAACAAGAGCTTTGAATATGCGTGTATGATTTTCTTCCATTTTTTTTCAGAGGGCACTCCCAGAATGTCAGGGTGTCATTACATTTCATACAGAATCTCTTCAATATCGTCTGTCTAAGCTGACAAAAAAAATGAAGAAAATGTGTACAGCAGTTACAGAAAATAATTCATTCTTAAACCTGGTGGAAAATCTCGACCAGTTCACAGGTTAGGTTTTCTTGTGATTTCCATACCCCAATTGACCTCTATAACATAAATGGAACAAATCAGGAAAAAGTGCAGATAAAAAAGTGGTCTTCCTAGAGTGTTTTCCCACAGCTGCTTTGCTTACATTAAATCCTCAATCTCATACTTTTGTCTGCTGTCTTCTATACAGGTGGTATTATTGTTTCTGTATCTGAACTGCAAAATTTAACATTTGATCAGACAGCAACTAAGGAGAAGCAGAAATCGGAGGCAAAGCATATTCAGATGCAAAAGCAACGGGCTTTGTCAGACCTCTTTAAAAGCCTTGCTAAAACAGGTGAGCTTTGACTAAAAATGGGCTCGGTTTAAAAGTAGAGTTCTTGAGCATTTTACTGTCTTTACCAATATATCTAAACCCACCATAATACAATGTAAGGTAACACCTTTCCCTTCCTCATTCATCAGCCTTTTCATGTCTTAAAAATGATCCCTAACTCAGCTTTCTTAAAGGACATGGGCCAGTGAAAAGCCCTTAATGTACACAGGTCTGTTAGTCTTATTTCAGCTGTGTTGTTCAGCTCAAGATAGCTCAGCTACAGTGTGTTCTTACATTACAAAACTTGTATCATGTTCAAAAGACTTGTCGAAATGAGAACATTTGATGTCTTACTACCAGCTGTATGAGTGACATTTTCCATATTAAAAAGGAGGGCATCAAAGGATGTGTGCTGAAATACTCTTCCAGGTTTGTCGTACCGGAAAGGTCTGTCTTGGTCCCGTTCAAAAGATTGCCAGGAAGTTCTCTACCTTCGTCCCCTGGACTTGTGTAGTGCATTGGCTGCAGTGAATTGTAAGCAAGAACTGGATGCCACGTATGTACACAGCACTTTGTACCCTCAGATTGTGTGAATTGCAGCTGTAATGTATAGAATTTATGGCATGTTGATCTAGACTGGGATTTCTGGACAGTGAGTAATTTAGGATTTTGTATATTCCCTTCTTCCCATTACTTCTCAGTTTATGTACAACTGGGCAAGGATTTGGGGGTTTTTTTGGTTTGCTTTTTTTTTTCCTAAATTTGCACTTTAACAACTGCCCTCAGTTTCATTCTTTCCATGAATTAGATTTCAGTTATCCCTCCACTGTCCAGCCTTGCCTGGGATGCTTTGATTGCAGTATATTAGAGTGTAAACTGCTAATGGTATTATTGAAGGTGAGCTGTGATTTTCAGGGACTACTTCATTCTTTTGTTTTCATTAAATAATGGAATATTTCCGGAGAAGATACATATACTTCAAAGTGGGTATTGCTGAAAAAGCTTTCATAGGAGAAAGATGTTTTTTCAGATTTTTTCTTTATTGTTTTTCTGTCAGTAAGTGCTTTTTTGTCATTGAGACATGCTGGTTATTGTCCTTCTGAGATGTAAACATTTGGTTTATGTATCAGGGAGAAAAGGAGGGCTTCTGTATGAAGCTGGATTTAGCTGCATGGGGGGAAGAAAAACAGTATCACTATTAACGAATTAAATTGTGTTCAAGGATAGAGATCTTGCTGCTATTGCTTAGGGGTTTTTTAGAATTTATTTCTAAAATTAAATGTTTTTTCAAGACTAGAATATTTTTAGAGAAAATTAAGAATTGCAAGATCAATGCACTTTCAAAACAACAAATTTCAGGCAAAACTGTTGGGTTCAAGAGCTGACCTGGTGGCTCCAGCATGCTGAGGTACTTTTTAATACCATATTTCTTTGTGCTCTGCCAGGTTGCTGACAGAGATTTCTTCTGCCTGGGATGGATGCCAGAAGTACTTCTATCGGTCACTTGCACGTCACTCTCGGCTCCAGACAGCACTGTTAGCACCTGCCAAGGTAAAACCAGCAAAGTAAAACCAGAATCTTAGTTCTGTTATCTTCATTTTACGAGCTTGGACTGAAATTTCCTAGTAGTAAAAAAGGGATGAGAGATAATGCTGTGTAATATGATACTAAATATGACACTTTCCTACCACTCATTAAATGCACCCGCTGTTTTATGAAGGGACAAAAGTGGTTTGGGGAAAGAAGTTAAGGATCTGTTCAGTGTATAGAATCTTTCATCCCAGCATATCCCTTTTTGTGCATGAAGAAATGCATGAAATGCGGAATCCAAGCTTGTAAGGAAAATAAACCCAATGTTATTCAGTGTTTTTGAAGAAATCAGCTGATAATTATAATTGGGTGTAACGGGAGTCTGTGTCCAACACAAAAAGTGCTAATATATTTCTTCATTTAAAGGTTGGTCTAAAACTAGCAAAACAGACAAATGAGCTCTCCCAAACCAGAACCACTTTTCTATAATTTCAGAAAAAAAAATCTCTTCCAGATGTTCTTCCTCTCACTATGCTTTACCCTTGTTTTACAACATGATCTTCCAAAGTCACACCTGATATTGGATACAAATAGTGGAACGTGACTGTGATCAGTTATGCTCTGTGTTGTGACCATTTATTTTGAGCTTTAAGATGTGACCACTTCTAATGAACGGAGTGAACGTAATTGTCAGTATATCTGGTAAAATTAACGGCCGTAGCATTGGTCGTGAATGTAAAGCATTTAGGCTGGTATCTCTTCTGATTTTAATCATTATTTGTATAAGGTAGATATAATACTGGAACCAAATTCCTGATAAGAATTGCTGCAGTGGAGTGAAAGGTAATGTTACTGTTGCAGAAGTTACTTGAAAGGCAAATTTGTATGCAGGATATATGGAAGATGCAGAAAAGATGAAGATGGGGAAACTGTAATAATTGTAACTCTAGTCTGCATATCACGACTTGTTCAATTAAACCATAACCTTTCAGCGTGCTCAGTGAAATGGAGGCACAGAGACTTGCTCTTGTTGTTCATCTAACTGTCCCCTCCCACTTTTTCTGTCTGTTTTGTTCAGGATATTGGACTGGGTAGCATTGAACGATGCAAAGGCTTCACTGCACACCTCATGCAGGTGCTCGTGAGACAGAGGCGATCTCTTACTGCTCTGACAGAACAGTGGATCTTACTCAGGTATTTTCCATCTTCCAACGTTTCAGTGTTGGCAAGAAGTTTTGACAGTAAGCAAATCAGTTCAAGAAAGATGGAAAATAAGGTAGAAGAAAATAACAACTTTTTCCTCTGCTTCCCTATATTTCTCCTCCCCTCAGTTTCTCGGGGGCTTACCCCACTCCAACATCAGTTAAGCCTAGGTAGAAAAGATTTAAGTTTATCCTTTCACTTCAGCCAGTATTTTGGAATCAAAATAATTCTGTAGGACAAGCAAGGCATATATGTGTAATTATTCTTGTAGGACAAGTAAGACATATATGTGTAACTATTCTTGTAGTTAATTACATAGTTAAACCATTAAACTAACAGATTGTTATATCTCTCTCATTTGGTATTGTCCTAAGTTAGTTTTGTGTACATTTAAGTTGTTGGCTTGACTTGGGCCAAATAAATCATCTGGATAGTATTCTGAGCCAAAAGAAGTAAAGCATCAACAGCTTACGAAGAAAAATTACAGAAAGGTGGGACATACTGGATGTTGTGTCAAAACTGTAAAAGTGTATAAGAATCTTTATTACTTGATGCGATTTTTCATTTCATTGCTTGAGTCATTGGAATCATTGCAAATGTCACCTTTGTTGAGCATATTTGTGCTCAGCACTCTGTAGTCCATAAAACTTACAGAAGTCAGGTTAGGAGCTAGTACCTTTGCACAGAGAAGGAATTCTGGACTGGAGATTACTGGTGCAAAATTATTCTAACCACAGGAAACTTGAAAAAAATGAATAAACAGAAAACTCCAATTAAACAAACTCCTCAGCTTTACAGTCACAGGAACAGTAAAACTTTCAGGACACTTATCTGTATTACTATGACTTTCATAGCAAATTAGATTTCCAGGGCTTTGTAGTATATCATAATTTATGGAGGGGGAAAAAAAAAAATCTCTAACTCAACAACTTTAAAAAACCCCAAACTATTGTTTTAGTTTTTCCAGGAGAAGTTATTATCCAGATTTTTTTTTTTAATTAATTTAGTTAAAGGTAGAGCTTTTAAAAAGGAAGTACAATGTAAAACTCAGTGATTTTAATTTCTCTTTCTTTCTTTCTTCTAAACTAGGAACCTCCTGAGTTGTATACAAGAGATAGATTCTAGGTTGACTGCTGACAGAGAATACAATGCAGCATTTCCTCCTCAAGACAGCATTCAACGCTGGACAGAGAGACTGCAGCAACTTTGCATGCAGTGCGTGATGGTTCTCGAGGAGCTGTCTTGGTTTATCCAGAGCTGCCCAAAAGAAGAGTCAGCCAGGTGCACTGAGAGTGAAAGGACCGATGTCAAAGCCAGCATTCCTCAGAGTTCAGTGCCTGAAATGGGAAATGTTCTTGCTGGAATGCCTGACCTGATTCCCTCCGATCTAAACCACTTGTCTCCAGTAGCACCTGAGCGATTGCCTCCCGCATGCAGGATGCGCAGTAAGGATCGGTTGTGGCTGCAGGTGGCTGCACAATTGACTGCAGTGATGGCAAATGTGAAAGCCATGAAAGCAGAAGTGGACAGAGTAAGACAACAGTCACGTGAGACCTCCTTTTATTCCTGGTGAGTTCTACATGTGAACATCTCTTCTGTTTTATGTTCACATAATTTGTGTGAAGTAATTCTGAAAATCTTTGCCTACGCATAGATTGAAAAGTGGGTTCAGATGTTCTTCAAACATTTTCCTTTCCTTTTTTTTTTTTTTTTTTTTTTTTTTTTTTTCTCCAAAATGCAGTGCAGTCTTCTCCCACTCCCCTGACAAGTGAAAAAAACTTCCTTCTCAGCTTCCCACTTTGTCTTTGGTCTCTCAGGATTTTATCCCCATAGCTCCTAGCTAATTAGGTGAATTTCAAATATAAATCTGATGAAAACATTTTCATTTTAAAAGACATTTGTAGCCCATTTAATAACAATCTTCTAATTTTCTCTCTGCTTCAAACAGTGTGAATATAAGCTTGTTGTCAAGTCTTTTATTTAATAAATTCAGGATGGACGTATGCTGCCTCTCCCTTATCCATGCCCAAGAAAAGGTTTAATCTCAAATTGGACTGTTTGTTCTTCTTTCAGTAGTATGGTATTTCTGTTGCAGGAGAGACTTTGAAGTTTGCACATCAGCTGTGAGTTGTTTGCTGGAAGTCTCAGCCCAGCTACAAAGCATAGAGTCCCTGTTTCTTCCAAATGGGCAAGATGGGGAAGCTGCAAATCAAATGGCCCTAATCAAGAGCCTGAAGTATATACAAGAAGAAGTTAATAACACATCTTCAGATTTCACAGCCTGGAGAACACAGCTTCTTGCTTCCATGTCAGATTGCATTGGTAAGGATGACTTTTCTCTACCTGATTTGTAATGTTGGTAAAGAAACATGAATTTATTAGTCTGGTTATTGCTGAAGGTGGCCATGTGTTCCTTGTGATACCCAAAAACTTCATGAAATTAAAACTTGCAAAATTTAGTCCAGACTTTATTTGTGCAGTATAATTTTTTTACCATCTCTATTAGTGATGGATTCTGTGCCACAGTTGTAGGTCAGGATTAGCAAGGAGATTTTGGTAGAACTGTGTAATAAAAGTTGCATAGTGCTGTCATTGTCTTTGCATAAGGGAAACACAGGAACCCCTAATCTGACATGTCTCCATGTAAAACTGCCTGTGTTATGGTTCAAAAGGAAATCAACAGTCGGATGAAGAGTGTGTGGAGCAATTCTCAGCCAAAGTGGAAACTGTTATCCGTGCTGTTCTGTATGCTGTTCAGTGTTTGGTAGAGAGAAAACAGGAAGGTGGAAAAGAGGAAGAAAAATCTTCAGAGGAAAATGGTAAGGTTGTCAATATATTTGAGTGGGGAGCAGAAGAGTTTAAACTGGGCAAACCTTAAAATTTCTTAAATAGTGTGTGTCAGAGGTACCAATACACTAGGAAATTGCTATTTTAATAGAAATTGTGTATTTAAACAGGATGGATATTTCTAGATTGCTTGCTATAACATTTTTAGAATGTCTGACGATCTCCATTTTTTTAATGCTTTTCAAACAAAGAGGATGCAGCCTTACTTGATGTGATTAAAGCCGGGCATATAACTAAACTTTTGGATGAAGATCTCTCTGCTGATTTGGAGTCTTTACATGTGCAGAAGGCAATATTAGGTGTTTCAGAACTCCTGGAGATCCTGAAATCTTACAGGGAAGACTGCCTTTCATATAAACATAAGGTAAAATTTTTCTTTTAATGAGTTTTTTGGCTTAGGAGTCTCGAGAGATTTGGAATTGTGGACTACTTTGGTGGTTAAACATGCATTGCTTCTTCTTGCCTCAGTACTTTAGAACTAGAAGCATTTGAGAAACTGGATAGATAAAGGTAGTCTTCTGCATTGCAAAAGCCAGACATTCCTGTAGTAAGAAGACAAAGTTGTGTTGAAAAATCTAGAAAAAGCTCCAGAAACATTAGAAATTGTACTTAAATTGAGCTACTGATATTTCTGCTTTGAGCATCTCTTTTCAGTTGCTGTTGTGTCCCTCTCTGAGGTGCATGTCAGTAGGTACAAATAATGACTGACAGCTGGTTTTTTGTTTTAACTGTAGTTCTTCAACCAGTCCTGCTATTTGCTGGTGCGTCTAAAGCCCATGCTCTGCAAGTATTCAGATCTCATCCTGTTCTACCTCACCATTTCACTGGCATCTCACAGGAGTACTGGAAAACTGCTTTCTGTTCTAACCAGCATTTTCACAGAGCTTGCTCTAAAGGTAAGTTATTAGAGGTAACAGTGGATATATGGCAGGCATATATTTAATGTGGAAAAGTCTTGAGTAGAAACTAAGTTGAAAATGTATTTACTACTGAGGAAGATTTTGAGTTTCTGTTCGCCTTTGCAGGGGTTTTGTCTGCCAAAAGAACTACTTGAAGATGAAGCAGGAGAGGGAGCAACAGAGTTCCATGACTATGAGGATGCTGGTATTGGAGAAGGGGAAGGAAAGAAGGATGTGAGCGACAAAATAGAAAGCGAAGATCAGGCAAGTGTTTGGGTTTGCTCTTGTTTAATTGAAGTGAAAGTGAAAAAGCTCTTGAAATCCATGATGTGTGTATCTTGGGTAAAAAGAAACATGATGTTACCTTCAGTCCCCTATTTATGTTGGCTTTTATCTTTGCATGTCACCTTATAAATAATGTTGTGATACTTCAGCTTTTAACATAGAGGCAAGATCCATTGTAATTTTTGGCTTTACCGATGATTTAGATAGAAGACAGTTTTAAAAAAGGTGAAGAGAAGGAGAAGGAGGATCAAGAGTCTAAACCAGACATTGAAGAAGAAGACAATGCAATTGAAATGTCTGAAGACTTTGAAGGAAAGATGCATGATGGAGAAGGGGAGAAAAAAGGTTTGGTTCTTCCACTATGGCAAATTTACAAGAAAAGTTATAGATCCACCCGGTAATGGTTGATGCTTTTCTATAATGTGTGCACGTGTGTCTTTTTCAGCATATATCAATTAAGTGAATGGGGTGATGAAATTGAGGTTCAAAGTATGATTGCTTATTTGCTTCTCAAATTAACAAAAACATTAGCTGTCTCTCTTCTGTACTGAAACACATTCTGAACTGTACACAGAAGATGAGGAAAATTCAGATGAAGAGGAGGAACTGGATAAGCAGATGGGCAATCTTGGTGATGCTGAAGCTGATGAAAAACTGGATGAAAGGCTCTGGGGGGATGAAGATGATGATGATGATGATGAAGATGCTAGTAGTAAAACAGAAGAAACTGGACCAGGAATGGATGAGGTAATAAAGAATGGGGTGGGGGAAAGAAGTATCAAAGAAATTGAACTCTGCTAACTTGATGTGACCTAGAATGGGAATTGCCTCTTGTAGCTCTTTGCCTTAGAAAGGGATAATTTCAGGGAATAAGTTCTGTTGAATGTTGCCTTTTTTGCTGTAGGAGATGATGTCGCTGAGACTTTGAAAAGCGGGTAACGTAATTGAGTGTCTTTTGGATTTACTAATAGGAGGATTCAGAGCTTGTTGCAAATGATGACAATCTGGGGACAGGAAACAAGGATAATAAAAAACAGCCTCCCAAGAATGAGGAAAAAGAGCAACAGGAAGAGGACACTGGAAATAAAGAGAAAATCCATGAACAAATTGATGAGGTAAAAATTATTTGGACTACATGGAGTACCTTGCTGTTAAACCACATTCTGTTGCTTATACCATGTGTTTCTGAGTATTTGAAATGCTTTTTCTTTAACAGTGAAGCACCCTGAAAAAATGCTAGTTCATTTGAGAGCTAATAGTAAACCATACTGTATCCATTATAATACATATTTATTTTTTGATTTGTATTCCAGAAAGGATTGGTCTTTGTACCCTGACCTTGTAATGGCTGCCAAAACAGGCTTTACACTGAACTGATGCTTTGATGAACAAAGCTTTAAAACCCTAATTCTGTTGTGTTTAGCAACAGAAACACCTTAGTATGCAAGAGTACATTTAGCATCTCCAAGAGTGCATATTCTGTTTAGAATGTTTCAGCTAGGAAAATTGGCTTTTGAACACAAAACATGCTGGTTTAAGTACCACCAATTTATGTAAATGCATTTGCTGAAATTAATCTTTCTGCTCTTCATGCATGAGTATGTGTGCCACTGGAAATCCACATTTAACTGATCAGAATGTAATATTGTGTCCTGTATTTCTTTGTCCTAGAGAGTACAGTAGTGTCTCGTTTCTTTTCTTTGCCTATCCTCCTACTTAGTCCATCCCTGTTATTTTATCCTCCATTCTTTTGCTGACAGCGTGAGTATGATGAGAATGAAGTAGATCCTTATCATGGCCAGCCAGAAAAGGAGCCTGAAGTTGAACCTTTGGACCTCCCTGATAATTTGAATCTGGAGACTGATGAGAAGAGTGATGATGAGGAGGATGAAGGTACAGCTGAAAATCTCTACAGATTCCTAGATGAAAGCTGCATGGAAGTGGCAGGGGGGACAGTCAGATCATGAGCCCTTTTTGCCTCCAGAAAGGAGAAAGACTGTGGTAGGATTCTGTATAACCACCAAGAAGCTACAAATTCATTTGTGCATCAAAATACCAACATAGCAAATGCAGGCCAGACAAGAAGTCAGCATTACAACATTTTCCTTTACCTCCCTTTCATGCACGCTGTGGAGCATGCTTTCTCCTGTTAGCCAAGTGATACAGCCTAACAGTGCTGGAATCTCCTTATTTAATTGTCCAGTTGGTTTTGTGGTTTCATTTTTTTTCCTATTATACTTTCAAATATTTGTACTCTTAAAAATTGACCCTCAGGAATATTAGGTTAAAGGAAGTTAATAGGAATTCATCCTGCTAGCTAGAAATCAATCAATCAATCAAGGAATTATCTGGCTATAGAAAACACAGATTCTGTGTATAGAACTCAGTATTTTATGGGGTTTTGATTATCTAGGCAGTTTTATTCCAAATATCTGTAATATACACTGTCTCTGTACTTCACTGAAAGTTTTATACACCTTTCTGATTTTTTTAAAATCCAGAAGAAGAGAATGATTTTGAAATAGATGAGAAACCTGTGGATTTAAATGAGGCAGAGAAGACAGAAGAACAGAATGAAGAGGATACTGATAAGACAGAAAGAGATGATCAAGATGCAAAAGCAGCTGAAGAAGGCATTTCTGAAGATAAAGAGGAGAAGGATGATGAAGGAGACAAAGATGCTCATGATCAAGAAGAAAAGGCAGAGAACACTGAGGATGCAGAAGAAGAAGAAGAGGAAGAGTCACAACTACTTGATGAGAAAAAAACCGAATCTGCTGAAGATAAGGGAATCCCTAATGAAGACCAAGGTCTTCAACCTCAGGTACAGTGTAATAAATAAAAGTGTGATTTTCATTATTTTTTTTAATAAATTGCCTTATACAATGGATGTGCTCCAAAACAAATTGGACATTGAATAGATACTATGTTAGTGAGAGTCTTCATCAAGATAACACGAATGAGTTTATTAAATGTGTGTTTCTGCTATCTGTGTTGCTGCTGCCTCCTCAGCCTTGTGTTGGAATGGAACAGAGTTGGAAGGGACCTACAGTGATCATCTAGTCCAACTGCCTGACCACTTCAGGGCTGACCAAAAATGTCAGCATATTATTAAGCACATTGACCAAATGCCTCTTAAACACTGAGAGCTATGGGACATTGACCACTCTCTAGGAAGCCTGTTTCAGTGTTTGACCACCCTCTTGGTGTGATACTGAAGTCCCAATGACCATTCCCATGCATCCTATCACTGGGTACCAGGGAGATCAGCACCTGTCTCTCTATGTCCCTTCCTCAGGAAGTTGTAGAGAGCAGTGGGGCCAACCCTTCAGCCTCCTCCCCAAACTACACAAGACCAAAGTCCTTAGCCATTCTTTATAGGACATTCCTTCCAGCCCTTGCACCACCTCTGTTGCCCTCCTCTGGCCACATTCAAGGGCATTCACATCCATTTTAACTTGTGGGGTCCAGAACTGCACGCAGCTCTCAGGTGAGGCTGCACCAGTGCTGAATACAGTGGATTCACCACCTCTTTTGACCAGCTGGTGTTGCTGTGTTTGATGCGCCCCAGGATGGGGTTGCCCTCTGGGTTGCCAGGGCTCAGTGCTCACTCACACAGAGCCTGCTGTGCATCACCATCCCCAGATCCCTTTGCAGGGCTGCTCTGCAACCTTATTCCTCTTCCCAGTCTATACTTGAGCCCAGTGTTACTCTATCCTCGGTGCAGAAACCAGCATTTGGACCTGTTAAATTTCATCCCCTTAATCATAGTCCAGTGCCCAAATCTGTCTAAATCCTTCTGCAAGGGGCCTTTAGACTTTCAAGAGAGCCCACAGCACCTCCCACTTTGTATCAGCAAACTTGGTAATGGAGCGTTCAACTCCTGCATCCAGATCATTGATAAATACATTAAGCAGGACTAGTCCTGGATCTGAACCCCAAGGAACAGCACTGGTGACTGTCACCACATGAAGCCCCATTCACCACAACCCTGGAATATGAGCCCTGGAATCCACCCAGCACACTGAATCCACTCATCCCACAGCTGGACAACTTTTCCAAAAGGATGCTGTGAAGGACACTATGAAAAGCGTTACTAAAAATCCAGAAAAAATATATCCACTGCTTTCCCTTCATCTGCTAGGCCGGTGACCCCACGATAGAAGGGGTGCCCAGTTAAATAGGCCTTTCCCTTTGTTAACTCATCCTGACTGTATCTGATAACTGTATTTGCCTTTAAGTGCCTTTCAGTAACACACAGTTCTCAATGTTTTTTAGAATGTAGAAATAATGTGATGTTATTTCAGGAAGAGGAGGATAAAGATAATTCAGAGACGGATGAACAGATCCCTGAGGCTGAGGAAAGAATGGAGCATGAAACACAAGGGCAGACTGGGCAAGAAAATCTGCAGAGTGACAGTGCTGTTGAGCTGGCTGGAGAGGCTTCAGAAAGAGAAGAGTCTAAAGAGGTAAATTATGTGGAAATGTCTGAGTTAAAAATGTGAAATTTGTGAAGATGTTCTCCAACTGAAACCAGGGAACTGCTACCATAGTTTTCAAGAACTGTGTAAAAGACCTTAGTTTATATCAGTTATAAATTAACTGAAAAAACCCTTAAAGGCCGTGTACATACCCTGCGTCTTCATTGCTATAAAGTTAAGTTTAGGGTAATTATTGAACTGTAGAAGTGGCTTGTCTGCTCTCCATAAGAATGCTACTTAGAGTTATGAGCCATTGGTCCTTCAGAGCAGAATGTAGCAAAGCATTGCAGTTTAACATCTGGAGTTTGTTTACAGTAGTTTCTGTTACCACTGAAATTTTTTTCTTGCAGGAAAGTGGAACTGGAGCTTCAAGTGCAAATCAGTCAGAAGGCCATGAATCCACACGTATGGCCCGGATGGTTTCTCAGAAGCAAAGCAGAAAAAATACACAGGTTCATCTCTTCTTTTAAATTTTTGTTTAAATGGCTTAATATTAACCAGCAAATAGGCAGGACTCAGTTTCTCCTTGCTATAACACTAGTGGTGGGTTACACTTTTCTTGAAGTTCATGGTGTTAATTTGTTCCTTTTCAGAGTTTCAAGAGGAAACCTGGCCAGGCAGACAATGAGCGTTCGATGGGGGACCACAATGAACGCATCCACAAGCGACTGAGAACCATGGAATCCAGCAGTGAAGCAAAGCAGGATACAACTGAGCTTAAACAAAATGTGGAGGAGGCTGATGTATTTGAACATATTAAACAAGGCTCTGAACACTATGATGCACAGACATACGGTACAGTGGTGATTTCTGGGTGTAAAGAGTTGTCATTGCAGAATCAAATCCTGAAACACTCGTATTTGCTGTCGTATTCCCTGTTTGCTTTTCAAAGGTGCCTTTAATGATCCTTGCTTTGGTTAAAGGTGCAGCATCATTTCACTACAATAGCTGCTACTCCTTGGCAGTATAACGCTTTTGAAAATACTGATTTGACTTAGAAAAATGGATTTTATCTTAGTATCTTTACAATCTATTCTCTTCAAATCTTACTCCAGCTAATCAAGGCAATAGCTTACTAACATGACGCAGCACAGCAGAGAGAGAGATAAAACAGGAGTTTGAGCCTCAGATCTCTTCTAAGTTCACTGAAACTGATGCACAGTAGCCTCAGAAAGCAACTTTTTTCTTTTTTAACTTGACTACTTCTCCTTGCACTCATTTTGACAAGTATTGTTGTCTTTGTTCAGATGTAGCTAGCAAGGAGCAAGAGAAACCTATTATGCCTCCTGAAGAAAAGGAAGAAGACACTGAAGATGCAGCAATGGAAACAGAAATGCAGGATGAGGATCTCAGAGCAGTAGACACTGAAGAGCTGAAGCCAGAAAAAAAGAAGTCTACTGCCACTAAACCCCCTGGTACATTAACTTAAAAAACATTCTAAATGCATGCTGATATGGATGTTTATATCTATATGCAGGTATTTAGATTTGCATATAGTGGATATGTTTCATAAGGCTAAGTGCCTGCTCTAAATTGATTCCTCTGCAGCAGTAGTCTTCTGCCTAGTAACCAGCATTAGCCTTTGCTAAATTGATTGACTGACAGAGGGGTTTGCTGCTTTCTTTCAAGTTAATGGTCTCTAATCTTTATCCACCACTTTGAAGAAATAAAAAGCAAAAACTTCCCTGCTGTTCAACACAGTGCCAATCCACTTAATTAATTGGCATTTAACAATGCATTCCAGTGTCACCACCATCAGCACCATGTAACTCAATTGTTTTATGTATAACTAAGTTCTGGCAAAAAAAAAAAAAGAAAAAACCCACCTAAAACCAAACCAGCAAGAAGAGAGGAGCTGGTCTGAACAACATCTAGCGAGGTAGCACCAAACTCTCTGCCTTCTTTCATAAGTGGGAACAAAACTGAGCAGCTAACAGAAGTAGTTGATAGAGAAGATAGGTCTGACTTGTGAGCCACTGACCCTCCCACACAAAATAAGCAAGATAGAAGTATATCTTGCCAGGTGCAACAGAAATTGTGATTTTGATGAATCTAAGTAAATGACACCGTAGCTTGGAATTTTGAACGCTTTCCTTCTTGAATAGCACAAGCATGGCTGGAGAGGGAAGACGAGTTTTACAAGCCCACATTTTTGTTTCCCACTCCCTTGAGCTTTAATCACTTACATCTCTTGCTAGACTCTTTATTTATGGTACAGGTGTGCAGGTAATCCGTCTACTTGTTTTTCCACATGATTCTCTAACTTGATGTTCTGAAAAACTAATCTTAAAAACATCTCCTACAATACTTTTTCTCCTCTAGAATAATTCTTAAGAAATGAGTTGTTAAACAGCATAGTACAGTAGAAACAGTAATTAAACAAACTCTCTAATTTGTTCCTTTATTTGTAAATTGATTTTTGATTTATAGAAAACTGTTCTGTTAAAAAATAGAGAGTAAAAGATAAGCAAAGATTGCCATTATTAAATGATGATTTTCTGACTGTTCTCCAATTACTTTGTACCTCCTAACCTCCTATGATTCTGTCATAGAGACTCTAAGAGTCAATAAATATACTTCAGCAGAGGAATTTTCAGGTGTTAAAGATCTGTTAACTATTGCTTTGTTTGGCAAGGTTACAAGACAGAAAAACAATTTGCATTAGGAAATGCGTGGTTATCTGTTCCAGTGAGTTGTGAGATGTATTAATCCTATGCCTAGAATTAAATGTCTTGAAATCTGGCACTTCTTTTTAAAGAAAATGTCAGCTGCACTACAGTGTATGAGATGCTCTGCAAAAGAGTCAAGATACAATATTGCTTCTTGTATTATGTGTTATCCATGAAGTTAGTAATTAGTTTTGTGGTTGCAGGACCAGGTGATGTGGAGCCAGAGCTCCAGACTTTTGACTCAGAGGATGTCAATGACTCTGCACCAGAAAAACTACTAAAGGTGACTGAAGAGAAGCCAGAGAGAAGCAAGGACTCGACCATACACACAGCCCACCAGTTTCTGATGGACATTCCCCAGGTAGGATACCCAGTTTGTCTTCTTTCAGCTACAGCAGGAGAAACAGATGGTTTTACTTTACCTGTCTTAATGAAACTCTGAATGCAAAAGACTAGAATTACTTTTTTCAGCCAACTCAGTACCTTGCTATTATTTAACAGCAGGATGAAAAGTAATGCGCATATTATGTTGTATATGCAGCTGAAAGAAGCCTTTAAAATGATTAGTTCTACCCATCCTTAGCATGGAGCTTTCTCATGTAATGTTTCAAAAAGCTTTTGTTTTTCTAACTGTAAAGGACTCTTTTGCTTAGATTGATCTGCAGATAAAATGCTTGGGTAAAGTGGAAAGCAATAGGAAAGGGTGTGTGGCCTGAAGATAACAAAAGGGTGCATACAGAGTGATGAGAGAACTAGGCATCACTGACTTAAAACATTATTGCGGACAGTGATGTTTTACTTAATTCATATTTCTGTCTTAATGCCAAGTGTTGCAGCTTTTTGTAAAGAGGCTGCTGAATTTCTTCTCCTGTTGTCAGAGTAATTGTGGCTTTGGGATTTGTAGTTTTTTTCCCAACTGGCATGCAAAATGTGAAACAGGAGAGGGAGCTCTTGCAACACCATTTAAAGGGGAAGGAGGGAAGGGAAGGAGGCTGCTGGGGGAAAAGTGCAGCTTTTCACCTTCCAGCAAAAGGAAGAGGAGAGAAATCCCCTCTGTGTATGTTCTTTCTCCCTTCCTTAAATGTGCAGTAGGTGAGCAGCTGCTTCGTGAGGAATGAGAAGTTACTGAGACTATTGAGTTTGGAGTCATGGGGTTATTTTCCTTAGTTTGTAAAGCCTGCAGGTTATGCAGACCATGTATTGCTGTTTGGCCAAACTGGGGGTTTGTAAGTCAGGGACAGAGGCTGTCACTGAAAGCACAACGAAAGTAAAAGAAGCATCATAAAGCTTGGGTGTCCTTTAACAGAATGGCTTATCAAAATAATATTTGGTGCCAGGTAAGGAGGATGATGTCATTCAGTCTTCAAGCAGTTTGAATGTAATTGAGTGAAGTATACTGTGTTTTCACAGATGCTAGTTAGGTGTAGTATTCGATAGTTTGGTCTCAGTTATACTGATCATTTCATTGATTTATCTTGAAATTCGATATTATATTCAGTGTCTTATCATAGATGTTCCTAGCTTTGTTTCTTTATTGATTATATCACATATGGAGGTATTTGTGTGGAGGTATTTATCCTTCACATGCATGACAACTATTGAAAACCATGGAGATTTAGAATTTTCATTTAGGTATTCGGGTATTTTTTTTGTTAATAAGAATGAGAACAATGCATTTATACTTTTTTATAGTTTGCTATATTTGGAGATCACTAGATGTGTAAACTTATTTTTCTGTCTCATAAAACTCCTAGCGCATTATTAGAGATCCTGAAGAGCTAAGAAAGGAGCTTGAAAGACAATTGGAAGCTTGGCAAACACAACAGCCTGGAACTCCAGAGGAGGTTCGTGACCTTATTTGAATATAAAACTGTCATAAGAACCCTTCATTGCATTATTTCATCTTCTTTATCTGCTAAAACATTGGGGAATTCAAGCAGGCTGGAATCTAAATACTCAAAGTCACAGGATATAGATACTATTTTTGTTGTTACGTTTTGACTTCCTTTGAAAAATGTACTACATTATTCTTGAAGCAGGATGCTGTATCAGATCTTGTTTTGAATGTGAATGCAGACTGTCAAAGAAGACACCTTCAGTTTTAGCTGGTTACTGCCTTCCCCTTAGTGCACTGAGGTTTAGTTTCTTCAGACAGCACTCCCCATCTTGTTTTGTTTTTCATAATTCACTTTAATTTCTTTGTGTGATGTTGTAGGAGAAGGAAGCAGCACAGCTGTGGCAGAAGTATTTAGTACTGACAGCTCCTCTATCACAGCAGCTTTGTGAACAGCTGCGACTCATACTGGAACCCACTCAGGCCGCCAAGTTGAAGTAAGTTGGGGTCTTTCTGAGGCTTCTGATTTCTTTAAACCCATGGGTTTGGGGCACTTTAACCTCTGTAAAACTGCAGATTTGTGTCACTCTTGCATTACTGTAATTATTCCTGTTTGCAAATGCCTTCAATTTCTTTGTATGGGAACATTAGGTTATTTTATGAAATGCAAACATGATATAGTAGTAGTCACCCATCCTGAGGATATTGCCTCCTCCTTTTTTTTTCTCCTGTTCAATAGGTGATCAGTCAACTTCACCATTTGAAGTTAAGTCAGAGTGTTAAATGTCAAAATGTTTTACGTTGTTTATAACATTAGTTGATTATTTTTTAAAGAGATGTAGACTTGTTTCAAATTGGTGGAATGTAAATTTGAGGTCTGCCTTCCTTTTTAGGTACGTAGATATCAACTTCTTTTAAAAGCACTGAATATCCATCTTACATTAAAAATGTGGGTGATTTTTTTTATCTATAACTAAATATCAGTATTAAAACTACTAATATTGGATTTGTAGTATTTTAAAAAAAATATATTTGGTGTATATGCTGCATAGGCCATGGATTTCCAGAATGAGATATTTGCTGATAACCCCTGTCACTGTCTTTTTTCTCAACTTTCAGAGGAGACTACAGAACCGGGAAGAGGCTGAACATGCGCAAAGTGATCCCGTACATTGCCAGTCAGTTCCGAAAAGACAAGATCTGGCTGCGAAGGACCAAGCCCAGTAAACGACAGTACCAGATTTGCCTGGCTATTGATGATTCCTCTAGCATGATTGACAATCACTCTAAACAGGTAAAATAAACCCTTGGGCGAAGCATGGAGAAACCACCTGTCATTGATGTGTGTGGCGGTTGCTGACTTGTGTCACACAGGGCTGGTGGCTGCTGGAAAGACTGACTGATAATTTCAAAGCACCTGTTTTTCCAGTCCATGTGCTTGAACTCATGTAACTTCATGCCTAAAAGATTTATTAACAAAGAAATCACTGAAAACTATCTGAAAGGATGACCTGTTAAGTTTGTTAGAGGTGTACATATCCACTGTAAAATTACTTTTTGTAGCCTATAAAAGGCTGAAACTTCCTTACCTGGCAGTTCATTGGAGCACTAAATATCCATTCATCATAGGCCACTTGTAAGGTTTTTATTAATTAAAATGGTGTGTTTCCTTCTGAACAGTTCTTTATGTATTTCATTAGCCTACCTAAAGTGGTGCCTCTAAGTCAATCAGCTGAAGCCATCAAGCAGAACTAGTGTATCTTTATTGCACTGACTGTTTTACATAAGACAGGCAAAAAGATAGGCTGTCTCTTCAATTATCTTTCTAGATGATGAAAAATAATTTCCATAATATTCTTCATATTTAATTCTGGGCTTTGAGTAAAACATTGACTGTGCTATTTTTGATGCAACTTTTTTCTTTAATAGCTTGCATATGAATCCCTGGCAGTTATTGGAAATGCTCTGACTCTTCTAGAAGTGGGACAAATTGCTGTGTGTAGGTGAGTTTATTTGAAATCTTGACTTTTCTTCAGTACTTCAGAGCACAATGTAAATACCAGTTTCATGCTGTAATTTTCTCTTCTGAAGCTTTGGAGAGACTGTTCAGCTGCTGCACCCATTCCACGAGCAGTTCAGTGACCAGTCAGGGACACGGATATTGCGTCTCTGCAAGTTTCAGCAGAAGAAAACAAAAATAGCCCAGGTACACAAGAATGCCTCTAGGGCAACAGGTTTCCCAGTCTTTTCCAGACAAGACAGCAGCAGTTTCATCGTTTCATGATCACTTTGTAACACTTACTATTTTTTTGTATTTGAGAGTCTGATAGCAGGTTAGATAACAAAGAAATAAAATGGTTAGAATTTTGTAACAGGAAGAGTGTTTCCTCACTTTTAGTTTGGATGTATACCACTTTTATGTGGTCACCTTTCTCTGTATTGGGTCTTAAAAAGTATTTTAGGTGCTGTTGATGTTCTGTATTTTAATGGGAAGTATGAGACCAGACACTTTTGTTTCAAGCTGAAGAAGTTCAACCTAGAAACATGATGTGTATTTTCAATGATGCCATTAATCTCATTAGCAGTGTACTGTGTTGATGGCATTGCTAGCATTGGGAAAAAAATAAATTCTGTTTGAAGGCTCTCTGAAGATTCTTTAGTTCAAAAGTACTTTAAAAATTTAAAGCAGGAGTTAATAGAGGAAAATGCCAACAACTGTATCTGTGTTAGGTGGTCAGACTGTCTTAGCACTTAAAAATAGAGAAAGATGTTCTTCAGAAATGTTTTCATTTTTACGTTTATTATTTTTATGATGCGATAATTTGATTTTCTTGTTTATTTCCTCTGCAGTTTCTAGAATCATCAGCAAATATGTTTGCTGCAGCACAGCAGTTGTCTCAAAATATTAATCCGGGTGAGTTTTTTTGTGTTACTGTGCTTGTTGCCATGGCAGCAGAATGCTCACTACAATCCTGAAGTAGGATCCTGCCAGGAAGACTCCTAGGACTGAAACATCCCTTGCATTAGGGCTTTGGGTTTTGCTTTCTCAAAAGCAATGTTTGGTCAAAATTTAGGTTAAAACCTAAGTGACACCTACTTCCTATTTGTCAATAATTCACTAAAATTTTGTGTGAGACTTTTTAAAACGGCCCGCCTTACCTGTCTCCCTTTACCTCCTGCTTGCAGACTGTTTTAAGGCCTAGATAGCGCCAGCTTGGAGCATTGTCCAGCTTCCTAAGGACCCTGACTTTCTAGGGTCTGCTCCTCCTTGAGAGCTTGAGTTCTCTAGGTATCCAGAAACACACTTCCCTGAGGACAGAATTTGCCTCCTACCTGCCTTTCACTGTCCTGCAGCTTTAGGTCACGAGCTGCTTGAATTTCCAAGAAAAGCTGGAAGACTGCTTGCCTTGTGTCTGCCCCATTGTTAGGCTAAAAGATTGCTCTGTGATGTTTAAAAGTTTATCATGGTGCCACCTGTATTTTTTATAAGTTCTTATTGTTGAAGTACTCCAAGAACTGGGCAGTCTGGGATTTATAATCCACAGCTGCTTTGCCACAGAATGGCCAGGGTGTCACAATATTCTGAGAGGGAGCAGCAATCCAGTTCTGTTAAACTAGGCAGGGGATGCAGCAGCCATCAGCTCTTTAGGATTAGGGAGCTGGCAGGAGAAAAGGCTGGAGGATCCATCATCTCCTTCTGTAAAAAGAAAGCCCTGTCACATTTGGGGCCTGCAGTAGTGTGTTCTGCATCCCTCTGTAACAATTAGGGCTTTCAATCCTGACTGTAATTACTGTGATTTTACGTGTAATTAAAGGATGACAGAGACATAACTTAAAATGTCCCTCTAGAGGGATGTAGATGACTCTAGGGACGACTTGGGTCAAGTAACATGTCTCCAGAAATGGTAGGTGCTGAGGAGCCCAGCATAGGTGCTATGTCGGATGTTTCAGGAGGTTTACTTCAGACTAATTGGACTGCTTTGACTGTGCCTCGGAGCCTATCTTCGGATTTAGTTTCTTCCAAAAATAATCCAGTTTGGACAGTCCAGGATTTTTCTCTGATGGAAGCCAAGCCTGATAAAGTGGAGACAGTGGAGAAAAGCCTGTAGATGGACTCATAGGTACCTGCTTCTAGAGAAAGTGATTTGAGCTCTATTTCATTGCAGCAGCTGGTACTCTACTGAGCTGGTGGCTGGAGCCTTGTAATTCAGCCAGTATTTAACCTCTAGGCATGAAAGACAAGACTGTGACCAAGTCTGTTTGGTATTTTCTGTGACTTTCATCCTTGATTATAGTACTGATGGATGGTGAGGGTTGTCTGTATGTTGTATGACACTCCCCTTCCCTCCATTATTTTCAGTGGTGTCACACATTACTTTCTTTGTTGACCCACTAGTAACTGCAGCTTAATGTTACGTCACAGAATTCTATTTGATTAAGAGTTAATTTTCTTAGGAATACTCCTTTTTCCATTATACCCCAGGGCAAACAGCAAAATGGGGGTTTTATCCTTTTAAATGGATTACTCTGAACTTACTGGAATTTTAAATGTTCTTTGTGCTCAGAAACGGCACAGCTGCTTTTGATTGTGTCTGATGGAAGAGGCCTTTTCTTGGAAGGCAAGGAACGGGTGACAGCAGCAGTTCAAGCAGCTCGGAATGCCAATATCTTTGTTATTTTTGTAGTGTTGGACAACCCTAATTCCCGGGTAAGTGAACAAGGGAGAAGTATTCAACTGCAGTGAATGAGAAACCGATACGAATCTTTTTCTTGTCTTTTATAGTGCCATACAGCTACCTTATCTTTTGTAGAGGTCAGAGATACTGAACCCAATTGCCATTTTCCATGTCTGTTAGATCTGCCATTTCTTCCTACTGTGCTTCTTATCTTTTGTATTTAAAGAAAAAAATCCCTGCTTCCATGCCACAGAAAGGCTAAGAGCTCATGTCTTCAAACGGAACGGTTGTAGCTCTTGGCCACCAGGGAAGCAGCTGGCAGGTTGACAGGTTTGGAGTTTGAGAGATGCTTTGTTCCATCTCAGCTCTGATGCATCTTGATAATTTCTGACAGCAGTCCCCAGTTGACATGACAGCTGGAGCCAGTATGAGATTAAACATTAGACAGAAGGGAGTATGTGAGAGTTATTTAGTGCCTCAATTGGGAAAGCTGAGTCCTGCATCTGTTAATGGGGGAAGAAAACTTAAGATGACCTTGGATGGGAAGCTGAAATATCTGGGAGTATTTCAGGAAGGCTCTGTAGTGCGGTAAGTGAGCGAACGTAAGCCTGATAGTGAAGCCTTTCATGGTAAAGACTCTAATTCTGTGGTTCGTGTTTTCTTCCTGTATCTTTATTTTTGCATTCAAAACTCATCTGCTATATTTATTGTTCAAAACCAATTCTAACAGTCCTGCTGACAAAACAGCTGAAAGGTTCTGATGAAACCTGGCTGTAGTATCAAGCGAAAATACTGGGTGTTTTTCGTAAGGTTTTTTTTTTTTTCTGGGGGAAAAAAAGGGTTTTTTCCATAACCTTTATTAATTTCTGAGTTGCTGCACTGAGCAACTTAGAAGTTACTTTACAAGAAGGACAGCTGGAGTTTAATCTGATTTTTGTCTTTGTAATATTTGTTGAAATACTATGAAGTTGCTAAAAAATCTTCTATTAGAGCACTGCACAAATATGAGTTGAACTTAGCACTGAAGAGTTTACACTCTCTGGGGAAGGCATCAAAGTAATAAAACTAAAGTGCCAACAGTAAACTGTAATCATAAAATGCTAAGAAAAGACAGAATTTATTGACAGAATTTGGTATTGCAGAAGCTCAAGCTTAGTCTCTTCTAGCCTATAATTCATGGATTAATACACTGTATCTAAAAGGGCAAAAGCATTTAACTGATTTATTTTCAGCTTCTGATCTGATTTACCTTTGAACACTTAGAGCTTTTAATCTTAAAAGTATTTTATTAGTTTTCAGTCTATCGGGGGAAAATTATAAGTGCTTAGAACATAGGGTAAATTCTATCAGTGGTCACAGAATATGTGTGTTATTTAGTAGTAACATCCGTACTTCTTTTACAGGATTCTATTTTGGACATTAAAGTACCTATATTCAAAGGACCTGGAGAATTGCCTGAAATCAGGTCTTACATGGAAGAATTCCCATTCCCGTTCTACATGATCCTTAGGGATGTGAACGCGCTCCCAGAAACTCTGAGTGATGCCCTCAGACAGTGGTTTGAACTGGTGACTGCCTCTGACACTCTTTAGACTTTGGAGACAAGGTCAGGACCCGATTGCTGCTGCTGAGCTGCTGAAATACAAGAAGCTGCATTTCATGGGAAGGGCCATAAAGCTCTTCCTAACGGATTATCCAGCAGGAGCTGCCCTGGGGCAGAGACTGTAAGAACAGAGTGGTTTGGGTGCATCCTCCCAGTGTGTCAGAGGACAATTATGCAACGGTGAGACTGTCCCCTGCTGTTCTCACAAGTAATGTAAGACTTGTCTCAACTTCTCTTGTAATAACTTATTACTTTTAAAAAAAAAAAAAAAAAAAAGGCATTTGTAATATTAAGAGGTGGTATTATTCCTGCTGCTTCCCCCCCTGCCGTAAGTAAAACAGTCTTGTTCCTGGGAAGGCATTTCTGCATTAGAAGTTGAGGTGTCTTGCAAATAAAACCTTCCTCAGCATCATCCACGTGGAGGTGCCTCTGGGAAGGGAGGAGCGGAGAGCAGGGGAGGCAGATGGTTTTACTCAACCTCCCCCCAAAAAAACCAAAAAAGTACTTGAATACTTGAAACTATTTTGCAGTTTTAACACATCCTTTTTAGTTATTGCTGATTTTTGCCTGACCATAGCAGCGGGGAGTTTTCTGAATCATGCCATGTGCCGATCCCTGCCGTACCACTTTACACTGTGAAGTTTGCCCTGTTCGAGGCAGGCATTGGGGATGATTCATAAATCCGGTGTCTTGGAGCACGGACGTGGATTTTCATTGCAAAGCCTATGCATCTTGTATCGTCTGTACTAATAAAGAGAGATACCACTCTTCCGTTGCGACGTCTGTGCCTGGAGTTGATCAAAGCTGACACCGGCCGAGCGCAGCCGGCCACGGAGGCCGGGGTGACGCAGGACATGGCGGCCTCGGCCCCGCCCGCGCGGGGCGGGCCCGGCGGCCCCGTGGCGGGCCCGGGGCAGCGGAAGGGGCGGAGCCGCGTCATGGCCGCCGGGCGCCTCCCGCCGGGCGCGCTCAGCCTCAAGCAGGTACGGGCGGGCGAGGGGGCTCGGGCGGGCAGCGTCTTGTAGGAACGATGCTCGGTGGTTAAATATCCCTCGAAGCAAAGCGCCGAGGGTGCGGCTCGCAGCACTGTCCTGGGGCGGCGGGCAGACTTTTCTCTCTCCTTGCCAGTTCCTGAGGCGGCAGCAGGTCCTTCAGCTGTACCGCAAAATCCTGCGGGCTATTCGGGAGGTCCCGGCTGAGCAGGATCGGCGCTACTTAAAGGACTGGGCCAGGGAGGAATTCAGAAGAAATAAGGATGCTACAGAAGAGGTTAGGATGGGGAACCCGCAGCTGTGATCGCCTGCCCTCGGGAATGGTCGCTGCAATGTCCTGTCCTGTGTCTTGGGGGTTGGTTTTGTAGGTGTCGCTTCCAGACTGGTGAGAAGTCTCCTGTTACTATTTCCTCGTTTGTGCGAAGAAAGTATCCAGCATCTCTAAATATTATTCCCCCTCTTAGCGGTAGTAATGGAATTTCTCAATTTCTCAAATTCCAGAGAATAATCTGGAATTAAAAAGCTAAAAAACAAATGCTTACTCAAATCACAGATCAGGAAAACCATATAGAATAATGTGGTAACTAACTTATAAACTTACTAATGGTTAAGCTTTTTATAGCTTATTTTTTTAGCTTTAATTTCACCTATATTCATGCAAATGGGATGGTTTGGGATGTGAAGCAAGTGTGAAATGGAGAAATCTTCACATTTCTTGTATGTCTCCTGTCCTTCCTAGTTCATCCCCTTTTCTAGGCAGTGCCCAAGAAATTGGCTGAATTATGCAGACAAAACCTTAGAGTCCTTAGATAATGTTGAGAGAACCTGCACCTGCTCTGTAAAACCCATCTCCATATTGCTCATGTTCTCACTACTGGCTTGCAAAGGCAGTACACACACAGGCATAAAGAAAAGATTATTAGGAGTTTGAATCCTGTTAAAAACTGAGTTTTAAAGCAAAATCACAACCACGTATCCCTTTATTAACCTAGTTTTTAACCCTCTCAGAGACAGCAGTGTTAGGTCACACAAAGAAGTAAATGACAGTAGTGCCAGTAAGAATTGTATGTATTTTAATGCATTAAAAGTCTGCATGCATGTATAAAACCTGTGGTGTGTACGGACGTACAGTTCACTAGATTCCATTCTGTTTTACAGGATGCAATCAGGATGATGATTACTCAAGGCAACATGCAACTTCAGGAACTTCAGAGAACACTTAAGCTGGCAAAATCCTGATCTTCGTTTTGTTGACAGTTGGATTTTTTAATTGCAAATAGGCACATTGCTTTTTCCAGAATGTGGTAAGAATGGCAGCCTTTGCTGGCAAACTGGTAATGTTTGAAGGAAGAATCTACCACAGTGGGGGTTTTGCTTTTTTCCCCTTCCCCATGCATTTCTCAGTTTGGCTACCCTCAGAAGTTGAAATCCCTTGGGCACAAAGGACATTAAAGAACTGCATGGATGATGTAGCATGTGCTGCAGACAAAGCAGAAAGCACCAAAAATTACAACAGCTTTGTTAATGCCAGTGCAGTGGAAAATAAATATATGCCAGATTATTTTGTCTGCTTTTTACTGTGGTAGCTGTAGTCGGCAGTATTCACAATGACAGCTCTTCATGTACTGTGCCAAGGATTTTCACCAAAATTTGTGAATAAAAAAAGAATTTGGGATAAACTGGCCCAGAACAAGCAAACATTTAAAAAAAAGTTTTGTGTGGAGATGTTTTCAGTAGTAGCTGAACAGAACTTAAAAGAGGAGGTCTTTATTTATGAAAATGGGATATTTTAGCCCCAGAGAGGTTTATTACCAAGTATCTTCAAACTAGTATTTAAAAGTCAAGATATAAAGAACTGCAGGTAGAAAGTACTAACTGCAAAAGTTGTGGTTTGTTAACTCAAATGTTATACTACTTCACTTCTAATTGTTAGCTTGCAACTGTCCTCACTTTCCTTGAGCTGCAGTGTATCCTTTTTTATTCATATAGTTTAAAAATGCCTGGATGAGCTGAGGATTTTCTCCACATAATTAGACGGGCAGCAGTAGATCGATGCCATATTATTTTAGGTTGTGATTCCAAGACATGCAGGAACTCTCCCCTCTCCCACTCTGCTGTTGTAGTTCCCTTAGGGAACACCCCTGCTTCAGGTGGTTTTCTGCAGAGTTGCTGAGCTGCACAAACTGGCAGCAAATCCGGTAAATAGGTATTACCACTGGCACCAGGGAAGGGACAGGACAGAATTGCAGGCTACAGGAGGAGCAACCCAGGTTGGGAGCAGGAGCTATGGTTCAGATCTCTATAGACTAAAGCCTCTGAGCTTCAGTCTGTCAGTGAAAAATACGTATCTAAAAATGCTTCGTTAACGTTTTTGTATTGGGGGGTTTATTTTTCATGTAAAGAGAAAGTGCTGCTTAGAAAGGTACTGAACTGCCATAACCAGTGTTGGCTGTTACCAGCGAAGCCTTCCCTTCCCCTTCAGCCAGTGCTTTGATTTCTGTTCGTTAATCAGGAGGCTTTACCCTGCTGCCTCACCATGGTGATTTCCTTTTGGTGCCCAGAGCCTGCATTACCCCTTTGACTCCCAGTTTGTACGTTTCCAGGGTGTGCACACAATCCAGAGCTGGGATTGACAGGCAGGGCCCTGGACAGATGCTGACCTCTTGAGTGCTACTGCCCCTCATCTCCACTCCTCTGTGGGCTTGCCAAGATAAAATTGCCAGCCAGAAGCCTTAAAAGAGTCCAAGTAGAGCCTGCGAGGGTAAGTGAATTTACCTGAAGAGAAAGGATCACAACTGTTTTATAAAGTCCTTCATCGTTTTGAAGAAGGGAAGGGTATAGAAAGAAATTAGGAGAAAATGCTTCTCTTTTTTTTACTATGCACTCATTGGCTGCAGAAAACCTCTAAAATCAGTAACCTGGAGCCTGGTTACAGCCTTAGATTACTTGGTAATTACTTGGATTTACTTAAGTTACTTGGACATCAGTGTGATCCAGTGTGGTCTGTATGGGAAGCAGAGCTAAAGTCAGAGCCTCTCCCTTGCGCTTGGGCAAGCTGAGGAGCGTGTGTGTGATCCGTGCACAACTCAGCCCTGTGCCTGTAACTTGTCAAAGGGGCACCTGCACTAGCCAACAGACAGCACTCAGACCCTGCAGCTTCCTCCCTCGGCACACATGGCAGACTCCATTTCCATGTTTTATAACCACAAACAAAAAGAAGTTGGAGTCCAATCTTCTGCACCCCGCTTTTGAGTCAAGGGAGGGGACTGTATCAGTCTTCTGTGGCTGGAAAATGTTACACCACACATTTCTGAGCAACACTTACTTTAATTGCTTGGCAAAACATTAACTTTATCCAGGTGATACAAAACTTCAATAGCATGCTTCTGCATTCCTACTGTAAGCTTAAACAAAACTGTAAACATACTAAAGTGTCTATATTAGACTACAGAAGTCAGAGCAAGAAAACTAGTATTTCCATAGCTGCAGATACACTTCTCTTGTCGTGATAGTGCATTAATAGGAACTTTAAAAATATTGTTATATAATGACTTTTTTTGCTTTATACGTCTGCTAAGAAGGCCAGAGCTTAATTACTAATTAGTGAATGGCATTCTTCAACACTGTAAGGTATTTTGTAGTGATTTTAGAGCTCCTTAGTACAGAAAAAATATTTTTCTCCTTGGCATAACAGTACGATCCTGTGTAGGAACTGATTTTGAACAGTTCTATCATGATTTGGTAAATGAAGTTATTTTTTAGCAGAATCTGATAGACCCTTCTCAGAGGTGTAAGGAGGAAACCCTAAATGGGTGCAGATGCAATAGTTACAGTGCCTTGAGGTTATTTGGAGGCTGTCAGCATGGACAACACTGGTCAGTGAAAGTTCTGATTTTATAACAAAACACATCGATAAAACTCTTAAATGTTGACTGCTGTTATGTGGGCCCATTTGTCCTAAAACCTGTAGACTCACCAGGGCCTGGTCTTCTTTTTAGAGACAGAAGGGAAAAAACCAGGAGAAATCATTCAGAGGAACAAAGGTAGACAGTCTGGACAAGGTGCCTGGGAAAAAATCCTCACTGCAGAAAAAGAAACATTTGAATACAGGGAGCCAAGCTTTCACTTCCTCACATAAAGGGACTTTTTCAAACTTCTTCAGTAGTAGGCAACTCAGCCATTTCCTGCTTGAAGGAAAAAAGGTTGATATAAAAATTCAACCTAACAAACAGACCACTGTTACAGTAAAACACTTGCCATCCATGCCCTAAACAAAAGTTCTCAGTCAGATTACTGGAGTACAGCCCCAACAACAGTGTAACCACAAGGAGCTCTGCAAGCAGGATACCGTTAAAAAAAAGGCAAATCAGATTTAGCACTTGTTTTAATAATGGAAAACCAAGAGAAAAGCAAAGTGGTAGCTGAAGCCTCTGTACCTAATGGGATGAGTCGCCTTAGCATCTCCCTCCACAGTTGCCTGCCCTCTCCCAGCTGGAAACCTGCATCTGTCACCTCCCTAGGCTTTAATTGGAGTGGGTTCTTTAGCTTCCTTCCACTGACTAGAGGGAGTATCTAAAATAGGATCAATAGCCCTTCATCACTAAGTAATTATGTCAAAAGCTTTCAAACATCCTGGATTTATTTCAGCACTGGTATCACAATGTGTTTACATGTGGCATACAGCAGAACCCTCTAGTCTATGTCCTGTGTGGAAGTAAGGGAATTCCCTTTTCAGAAAGCAGTTTTGGTTACTAATGCAGTTTGGTTTCAAGCAGCATCTGGAAACTGAGAGTGCAATATTGACAGACTCTTGGAAATAACAAAGAAAGGATCTAATCTGCAGCATCTCTTTGTTACCAATATAGTTTGCATATGAACTCTCCTCCGTTATGGAGTTTCCAAAGTTATTTCTATTTCTGAAGTAGTGTGTTGTGTTTGAATGTAACAGGCACTACAAATACCTTCTCAGTATTCCAAATTCCCATAGAGCAGGTTCCAAAATGAGTCCTGTTGTTTGATTACCTGCTTGGCAAGTGCTAGCTCTCTTTCTGCACCTTAGTCCTTAATTTGCTCAGCTCCTCTTCTAAGCATTTGATGTGCTCCTTGAGCGCAGCTTTGTCTTGTTGCGCTCTCTGGTTCGCTTGGCACCGGGCTTCTTCTATCTTCCGCTCGTACCACTTCTCCATCTGCGTGGAAACGGCCTCGAAGAAGTACTGGGTTATCTCCAGGGCCTGGGAGGTGTCTCTGAGCGGAGGGGCAGGCGGGGCCGAGGGCTGCTGCTCCTGGCCCTGCTGTGCCCCAGCGTGCTGCAGAGCTTTGTGCCTCAACTGCCCACTTTTGCTGGACTTTTTCGTCTGAGTTCCTTTGTCAATGAAGTAGCCGCTCTGTGGTTCAGTCTTTGCAGGTTCAGTCACTGGCTGCAAAGCAGCTTGAACTTTAACGTGTCTTAATTTGGAGCCCGAAAGCTCGGAGGAGGGCAGCTCCTGCTGGAACCTGTGGAACGTGCTGGCACTCACAGCTTTGTCCTTTGGCCTGACATCTTGAGCAGGGGCGGAAGAAGAAACTGGTCCACCAGCCACTACCTGTTGCTCTGTACCTATAGAATAAATTATAGACAATATATTAAGAAAAGCTCTGGGCATTTATTTTAGCACTCAGGAGACCTCATTGTTTGATGAATGATGGGGTTTTGTGTGTACCTTCTACAGGCTTATATTAGTTTATCACATCTTCAAGTGATGTAATAGAAAGAAGGTCATTAAAGGAGAAAAGCTGACCCAGAGAGAGAGGTGCTGCTGCATTCCAGCTGTGGGGCTACAGACGGACAACAGGCAAAGGACATTAAAATTAGCCAAAAATTCTTCACTGTGAGATACTGGCATAGGTTACCCAGAGAAGCTGTGGGTGGCCCATCTTCAGAAGTGTGGATGTGGCTCTGAGCAACCTGGTGCAGTGGAAAGTGTCCCTACCCATGGCAGGGGGTTTAGAACAAGATGATCTTTAGGGTCCCTTCCAATTCAAACCATTCTGTGATTCTGTGACTTCATCAGAAGGACATGTTAACAAGTGTCAGTCTAGATTTCCAAAGTAGGTTATGTCTGCTGATATTTATGAACTCCCTGTTTCTACAAAACTTGAAGTCCCAGTAACTTCAGAACGGTCACACATTTTTCTGTTTTTGAACTGTTCCAATGCAGACTAGCTCACGCTCAAGTACCACAGATCTCTTATATGCCTTTCCATTTGATGGGGCATCAATGTCTGTTCACTTAGCTTAGTGTTTAGGGGACATATACACTATATTTTACAGAAGCCAGGGCTCAGATAGCATTCTACTTGGCTGGGGACACCTGGCTGCTCTGCCATTTCTTTTTTTTTGTTGTTTTTTCCTCAGAAGCTTTTGGGGCCAAGAGTTATTAAAAGCACCAAAGGACTTTTGCTTCAAAGACATAGTGGAAGCATCAGGAACAGTCAGTGGAATTCCACCCAGCCACCTCTTAAAATATTCCCAGTGGCTGCCTTGAAGTGTATTCAAATCCCAAGACATTGGGCATATGGAGGGGGGAAAGCACACCACCAGAATTATGTAGCATTAATAATTCAAGTACCCCTGAGTTAATGAGCTCGCCCTTGAATGGATATGACAGCGAAGTACCTGGCGTGGTTGTACCCAATGCTCCGTCTTGTTTAACACAAACGTGTTGCCCAAAGCTTTGTTCTGGCATCTGGACTCTGCTCCTTCCCCCATCTTCCAAGAGGCTATTTGGAAGTGTGATATAGGAATGCTGGTGGGAGCCCTCTGACAGCACAGGTTGGTTGGCTTTACAGTCCTTGGCACTGTGGGGGTTGTTGTCAGTATCCAGGGTCTCGGTGAGAGACTCACAAGTGGACAAAGTTGATTTTGGTCTTGATGACCTGGAATCTCCAGAAAGCTTTAGCTCCAGATTCTGAATCTTCAACAAGCACCAGGTCTTCAGCTCATCAACCAAGGAAATCTATCAGAAAAAGACTGTAAATTATATGATCCTATGGTTCCTGGGCTGCTGAGAACATGTGGCAGGGACAAAAAGAAGCAAGCCAGGTATTTGTGGGCTTAGATTCCCTGTACAGATGTGCATGCTGCCACTGGGAATATTTAAAGGACTGCAGATCAAAAAAGGTAGAGAATTATGCACTAGCTTATGAAATGCAGTGTCTTTAGTCCAAGCTAGCACCTCTTAGATATGAATATGCTACTTCCAATGCAACTCCGAGTCCTCTGTCAAGGATGACATGTTTAATCATACAGTCAATAGTACCTTAAGTGCAAGGAACAGCACATGGTCATTTTTAAGAGTGAAATTCAAATTAGACACTTCTGGGAGAGTGTATATTATATTTATATAACTACCAACATCTGCTTCTCTGTTCATTCAGTAATAAAGGTGAGTCCCCCACTAAATGATAAATCAGTAACAGCTTTCAGATTACACAGATGCTTAATAAGTGTCAGCTGCAGATGCATTTAAATAATTCAAAATAGGAGTAGCTCTTTTCACCCTGTTGTTCATATGACATCATGAATTTATGTCAAGCCCTCCCAGGCACAAGGATGTTTAGTCAGTGTGTTTAGTAAAGCCCAGTTCTGTTTTTTCAGATGTTTCAATTAGATCCAACTGAGCAGGAAGAGCTGACATCACTTAATTCAGTTCACTGATGTATCACTCCAGCATCTTTTGTCTTAAACGGAGATTACAAGGAGATGGAGCACAAGCCTAGATGTTCAGAAGCCAATAAAATACTTATGTCTCTTATGAAATAAAAATTAAAGCTGCCTTGGTTTGGTAAGTACTTTTCTTTGGAGAAGAGTGTTTGATGGATGTCAGAGCCAAGTATCTTGATCAGTAGCCTATACAAGGATTATCACAGCTGTCAGTCTTTTTACAAGGATTTGGAATGGTCTTACAAACACTCATGACATTTTCCTAGTGCAAAGTGTATTTCTCAATTTTTGGAAGAATACCAGTAATGAGAAAATTAACTGTATTTTAAATTCACCCGTATGAGTGGAGAAACACACATTTCACAGCAGGTTTTAAATGGTGAGTTTTTGCAGAAGTTGGAAGGGCAAGAGCTGGATCTCTATGGGAGCAGTTGTTCTTGTACTGCTGGTTGAACAAGCATACAAAAAAGACTTTCCTATTGGCAGTAATACACAGCTTGGAGATGGTGCTGGAAAGATCAGAGGAAAGAACTTCAGCCTTTTAATACATGGGGGAAAAAAGATCAGATAGAGAAGAGGGAAGAGATTCCAAGGACCCACAACCAAATGGATAAAAAGGAAAAGGAACAACACAGATGCCTTTTTTATGTGTCCTGCATGTGTTCCTGCATGTGTCCTCTAATGAAGCAAAAGCTGAAAGCACAACTGTGAAAAATTTAGTGCTGGAAATTTTTGCGAATCACTGTGTTAGAAAAATGGTATTTTGTTGCAGATCCCACACTAGAGACACGCCAAATTCAATTACAGCAGTGGGACCAGATTTCACATTCCTCATTTCTAATGCAAAAACTTCATAAATTTGGTTTAGTGACTAAGAGGGTGGGTAGGAATAATTTGGTCTTTGAAGCTCTTTTACCTGTTTGAACCAATGTGATGCATCTCTGATATTTTCTGCCTGCTGGAATGAAACTCCTGAGCTGACCTTACAGGGGATGGACTGAGGGGGAGTAGCTGTTTCAAGCCCTACCTGTCGCTTCTCCCCCTCACTCTTTTCCAGCTCCGTGTGCTGCTGCAGGCGGTGAAGGCACTCTGTCCTCTCTGCCGACAGTCGCTCGGCCATGAGCTTGTCCAAAACTCGGAGCTGTGGGAAAACACTGAGATCATCATGTTAGAAATCAAACTCCCATCTGTGAACCCTGTAAATCAAAGTACAGTCTGTCTTTCAGTCTTTGTTTCTAGGAATGCTGCCAACTACAATTAGATGTAGCTTGCAAAGAGGCTCAATCACAAAATTACCGATGAGTAACTATTAAATTAAAAATAAAAAGTAGTTTAGAGGATCCTGAATCTCAATGCATACATAATTCAGCAGGAGGGATTTTGACAATTATGAACTGACCAGTCCTAGGACTGTCTTCTTTCCCTCTTAATGGTTCAAGCCCTTAAGAATCGTTGTCTAAAGAAGCTCCAGAAGCCACTTAACACATTAAATGTGTTTTTTCTCAAGACCCTAGTTTGCAACATCGATTCCCAGTAGAATGTCACAGTTCCCTGGACTTGAGTATTAAAGTTCAGGTTGGCTTTTACAAGAAGATGCAAAAAAACCGAATCAATACAATGAAAATATTAATTAAGTTTAGAATGTGTTTCTAAATCATATAGGCAATTCAGGTCATGTTCTTACTTGATGTTGAGTTTTGCTTTCCATCTGGCCCAGCTTAATATTCATTTTATCTTGTATTGTCCCAAGCTCAGCTTTTATCTCTTCCACTGTTGCCTCCAGCTGATTCTCCAGTTTATTTATCAGGGGCTCACACCGACATCCATTTATGGGTGCCTGAAAGAAGCGATAATGATACATTTACTTGCTACACCCCACCACCCTCTTAGCACACTTGGAACATTATCACAGCCTCCTTCAGTCAGTCTGGGGTTCTTCTATCCCATGTACTGTATCTCACCCTCCTGACAGTATCTTACAGCAGCTCAGCAGGTGTCTGTTAGTTGAAAATGCACAGCCTACACAAGGATTGATCTGATGTGTATGGACACACCCTAACACAGCAGTGTTGATTTCCCTGGGGCTACAAGCAGCACTGAGCTCAGACCCAATGTGCTGGCTGAGGGAATACCATATCACAGGCCTATACCTGTGTCTTCATGCTGTAATTCACAGTGGTAAAAAAAATTGATTTTGTGGACACATGTGGGTTGTGTGCATTTGCTTTTTAACTTAATGCCAATCATGTGCTCTGTCCTTTTTCAGTACTGAATGGCAGCACCTCTCTGCTTCTGTTTGCCCTCACCCTCCTTCATCTGCCCCTTGCCTGCTGGCCACTCCTCTGCCTGCCTTTGACTCATGTGATACCATCCCATGGCCCCTGTGCAAGGGCAGCTGCACTGACCACAGTTAAATCTCAGGGAGATGGTTACAAAAAGCTCCCTTAAGCAAGGACAGCTAAACCTCATCAGCTTCCTCTGCAGGCAAAAGGCAGAAACTGGCTCTTTCAAGAGCTGTGCCAGTAACCCAAAGCAGCTGCTCTGAATCTGTCTGCAGAGGAGTCTCCCTCTCTTCTTCAGCCACGCAGCAGTGTTTCATAAGTTGGGGGTTATTCCCTCGCAGCAGTGTTTCATGAGTTGGGGGTTATTCCCTCGGCAGGGAAAGGTGGGTGGTTTGCTGAGTACTAAAGCAGCCTTCAGAAGTACATGTACTTCAGAAACTATGTTTGCTATTCATGGCCTCAGGGCATCAAAGAAGACAGACAAGCAAAAAAGAAAAGGAGAGAGGAGTGTCATGTATTTCAGGAAATACTGTATGGGAGTCTAGCTCTATTAAGCTAGTCTTTGTGAATAGGTGAGATTTGTGTATAAGTCCTATCTGCTTTTTGCACCTCTCTGCTCCCCAAGTCCTTCTGCACCTCTCTGCTCCTTTATCCCTTTAATATCTGAAATGTCCCCCAGCCTTCCTGATGTCTGCCATGGGATAATTCCCATGTGCCCTTGTCTGGAAATTTCTCAAACACTACATGGAGAGGTTGGAAAGTAGTAAATAGCCAGTAAAACCTTTGAAGTCTGACTTGAATGTCTTCAGAATCTGCTGAAATTCTGAACTACAGTAAGGGACTGACAAGAGCTGATGGATGGATATGAGAAGCTAAGGAAATGAAACGATAGACCTTCCAGGTGTACAGGAGGGCATAATTAAGAAAACAATAATACAGATGTCTACAGTGTCTATAGGACAATTTAATGACTCTTTTTATGCTTTCTTATAAATGTCTACTGGTAATTAATTGTGTAATAAAGTGACTAAAATATTATTCTCCAAACTGAAATAAATGCACATGGCCTGTTAGCTCCAGGTTTATTTGTTTACCAGTTTCCCTAGAAATCCTGCCCCCAGTAAACATAGAACACCCAAAGACATGTTGGGAAATTCAGAAAGAATTGGAACAAAATCTATGCAGCTTACTCAACTTCTTGGTTTAGATAGTAAGCTTTTGCTGCTCACACACTGCTTTTGCTTGGAAAATTTCTTTGCATCTCCTGTCAGAACTCTTAATGTTTCAAAGTATATAATGAAAATTCTCATGTCATTTCCAATCACTGTTCATCCTTATCTTTGCAGATCAAACTACTTAAGTATGTCTTCTTTAACCTGCACAAAGCCAGCTTATTTTTTGCCAGACTTCAGGCCAAAATGCAGCTGAAGCCCAGGCAGGGAAAATCAATCCCAAGTCACGATTTCATGCCTCTGAGAGTGCAGTTAGCGGAACATATTTTCCATGCGTTACCCGTGTCCCAGCTCCACAGGCTGCTCGCAGTGTCTCCCTCTGTGAGGGCAGAGGCTCACCTGCATCACCTTCCCATCCTTTCCTCGGTAGAGCGTGTAGAGCTGGTAGGCTCGGACCTCGTGGGGAGGGGGTGGAGAGGAGCAGTGGTGTTTACTTCTGCGCTTAGGCACGTTCTTCTGGGGCTGAGGGAGTGTCTGCTGATCAGCTGGGGAGATGGGGTCCGAGAGTGCTGAAACCTGCATAACATACACACAATGTTTTGCTTATATGAGCACCTTGGTAAACCATTCCTGGTGGGAATGGGACAAATTCATTGAGACAATTGCAGCAAAAATCACTTTCATCTGAAGACTATCTCTGCCCCAGGAGCATGGTGGGTCTGCTGCCCCAACACACCAAAGGGACCCACACCACTTCTCAACAGCTATCCCTTCTTTCTCTCTGCTGTTTTAAATCTACTGATACCTTTTCCTTTGGCTTTTTCTTTTTGCTCTTTTTCCCTTTGGGATCTGGTGAGGCTGACCGGGGTTTGTCCTTCAGATTGTTCTTCCTCTCTGGGGGCTGGTCGCTGCTTGGTGTGTCATCAGCAGCTGAGACACTGCCCTGCTTGAAGCAAAGACAGGGAGTTCAGAGCAGTTGCAGAGATGGGGAAAAGGAGCCTCTTCTTTGATTGCCCAGCTTTAAGCTGCTCTGCACACATGAGTGGGAAATGCTTTAGCAGCAGAGCTTGACAGACTGCCTCGGGCAGCTGCTGGGGCCAGGCACAAGTGATGGCTCCAAACAGTCTGAGTCCTCAACGTATTTTCGGACAGTCCCTCCTCACAGCAGATCCAGATGGTAATGCCAGGCTGTACCTTGCTCTGTACCACTTCATCCCGTGGCACTGACTGAGCCCTCCTTTCCTCCTTCAGTCTCTCTCTCTTCTTCCTCAGGCTTCTCCCACGGTTAAAGCGCGAGACCTGAAGACAGACCACACTGTTACTCAGTGATGACATGCTCTTTCCTACCACAGAAGACAAGTAATACAGCAGACATTTTCCTTGTCTGTCTGAAAGGCTATGGATGAAGGAAAGTGCACTGATTAACCCGGCAACGTGGGTGTTTATGGCTGTGAAAACACACCAGCACTGAGCTCAGTCCTTTGGGGCACTCTGCTGTCCCCTAGAAGGGTGAGCACCTCCTCTGCTGTCCTTGAGGTTGTTCCCAAGCCAAGCCAAGCCCTTTTTATGCAGAGGTGACAAGGAGGAGGAGGGCAAGGATTGAGCCTGGTCTCATGCCCTCCTGCCTTCTGGCCTGAAGAGCATTGCAGCATTTCACACGCAGCTGCAAAGTATAAACAGGACATAAGCATTTTGTCCCCATTGCAAAGCACCCTCCAGTGCTAACCACCCTTCTGGGGATGGGATATGCCTGAAGCAGGCAGCAGAGTGACACAATTCAGGAGCTTCTGGGTACAGGGCAACTTTCTAACCCCTGGGCCACTGCAGGCAACAAGTGCCTCTGACTGCTCCACCCTCTGCCAGTCAGGACACAGAGACCTCTGACAGCACTTCACACTGATGCTTAATCTGCACGCCTTGCTCGCCATGGGGGCTGAAAGGCTCTATGTCAATAGACCTCAGCCCAGCCCACAATACCAGCAGAAATTTAGGAACCTTTCACAGCAGAAGATGAAGGAGCAGGGAATGCAGCCTCCCAAGATTAAGTGGCCTCAGCTCCATGTGCATGTGTGTGTTGGGGAGAGACATGTAACATACCTGTGATGCTTTAGTGAGCAGGAGCGCAACCTCGGGGTTATTGTGCTGTCTGGCAACCTCTAGAGGGGTCTGGCCTGCCTGAGAGAAAAAAAGAAAACAGCATTTCCTTTAAAACACAAGCTACTGGAAACATGGAATTTCTCCAGCCAAGTTCAGACTATACTCTGTGCACAAAAGTAAAGCAACTAAATTGTGTCAATTTGCCCAGACACAATTCAGCACTTCACAACCAAGTATTTTCTACTAAGCCTATGAGGAACGTTGAAGGGACTCTACATTAATATAAAATACCAAAGAAACTCTGTGTCCTGCTTACATTGTTGACAACGGATGCATCAGCCCCTGCCTCCAGCAAGAGCTTCACCACCTTCTTGTGATTTAGAGCAGCAGCTACATGGAGTGCAGTATCCCCTGCCTGCAAGTCAGAAAGCAGAAAACAAACTTATGACACTAGTCCTTGCGTCTCACCCGACAGAACCCACACTTCTTCAATGTGTGTGCTCAGAGATGACAAAAACCTACACTTACTGATGCAACAACTAAGCTTAAAGAAGGCCTGGTCAATAAATAATGACTGAGTGGAGATGAAGATAACAGGAGGGCGCAAGGAGCTACTTCAGCCCGAGTCTGAGAAACGCAGCTGGGATGCTGGTGATCTGATTTATCTAAACCAAGTGACACGTGATGCAGCTTGGAGACAGCCCAGCTACCTCCAGTAAATAGATACAACATCTGAGGGTAGAACAAGTTTTTCCACCACAACCTTCTCTTCTTTTTTTCCCCCCAGGTTTGATTATTTGGTGTGCAGGTGGTCATGTATCACATTACTCAGGAATACTCAGGTAAGTAGCAGCAGTGAGATGGTTGGCATGCTCTTCACAGGTTTCCTCAGGAAAAACTGATTTTGGATCAGAGCCAGGGAGTAATCTGGGTCCAGCACTAACACACTGCCATGCCCTTGTCCTGGTGCAGTGAGGTGAAGACAGCCCTGATCAGATTTGGGCACTGGCAGCAGAGCCAGCAACTGTTCAAGTGAGACTGGACATGTGTGTATAATGCCTTTCTGTCCCCCAGTCTTGCATTTTGCCTTCATAAAATTAGATTTCCTCAGGACTAGGGCTAACTGTTTCCTCAGGACCGTTGCTAACTTAGATGAGGTGTGCTCCTAAACCAAATCATTCTGTGGGCAAATATGAAACAACTTTGGGTAGAGCTGGGGAATGAAGGAAGGGGATGTCTCTCTGGCCCAGGTTCACACCAGTTGATCTTAATATTCAGTAGCTCATTTTGCAAGTTAAAAAACTCATTTCCAAGTAAAATTACATCATAAATTTAACATGCTGAAACCCATTTTGTTTGCTGTAATATCTCATAGTAAAGAACATTAAATGTACAGTTCAGAAAATGTCTTTATGATCCTCAACTACACATGGAAGTTTTCCCAGGAACATGAGAAAATGTGGTTAAGCACCACATAATATGTTTATTTAGCAGATTTAACACGTTTTAATATACTAATTTCATTCCTTTCTACCACCCAATTGCTTTGCTATAGGTACAGCAATCAATTACTTCCCTATAAAACAACTATGGATGATTAATCCTAGGGTGGACTGATCATTACTTTGAATTTAGAGCATGCTTTGTCTTCACTTTTATGTTCTTTTAATTCCCCCTGCTGCAAAGTGCAACAAAGAAAGATATTCCAGAGGAATTTGTACTTTAGTAGCATCTAAATGTCAGTGAGTCATGCTTGACAATGTCTCTGTAATGGTTCTAAGATCATTAAATCACCTCATAAATAAGCAATGCTTTAAAGAAATAATGCAAATGCGATGGTAAAATAATAAACCACTGATATGCCATTACTTTAAGGCTATTCTTAAAAGCTTAGGCATTTAGTGGTACAGTGGAACACAGAGAGTGAAGTGGGATTACTTGGGTAGGAATTCCTCTTCCCAACAACTGGCCATATGCAAAGGGCACAGAGTCACAATGAGGTTCATGCACTGACCTGGTTCTTTTCATGGACAGAACAGAAAGCACTGAGCAGCACCCTAATGATGGGCAAGTGATTATAACGAGCAGCCACATGCAGACAGGTATCTCCTGCCTGCAAACAGAAACAAAGCTCTGAGCATGTAATCACAGTGAGAAAGCCTGTACTTGCCATGATTTTCAGGGATGAAATAATCCTATTAAATCAGAAAGAGCAGTAAACACCACACATCTCCACAGAACAGCAATGCTGTATTCTCTGCAGTACAAAATCTGCTATCATGGGTGAGAAAGTTTAGCAAGAGCTGGGGTCAGGCAAGGTGAGAGCATGAATTCTTTAACCACTGATGGGTAATACTGGAGAAACAAAATGCTATTTTACTGGCACTACAAACCCCGAGTTAGTTATGTTTTACCATTAAAAATAATGGGAAATGATTTCCAATCTGTTCTTCTGAACCACAAACCAATGCAATTTGGAATTTCAACTTAGGGTTCCACATAATGTAGAAAACATGAGTGGCAGCCAGAGCAGCATTCCCATGAAGGGTGGCCTTTGTGCAGCTGAGCCTGGGAGCTGCACAAAACCCCACAGGTTTACACTTCTCTGCCCACTTTGTTATCAAGCAGGGCAAAAATATCTGGCTTCCTTTTGTAGATTTTTTTTAATCTATCATGTCAAAATCATTATAAAATAGGAAGAAAGCCATCTGAAACTGAAGCCACCTTTAATCTACCTCATTTGACAGACTGACACACAGTATATATGATCTACAGATCTGAAGCCTTTCACCGCTCTCTGTGCAACAGCAAAACCCCATTTGGCTCCTTCTATCCTTGCTCAAGAGATGGGTACAAGTAGTGCATCACTCAGTCCTACCAGAAACATTCCTGTGCATGATGAATGCAATGGTTCAGTAGTGGGGTTTTTTCAATATAATTTATAATAAAAAATCATCGCTTAAAGCCTTTCTGAGTATTTCTACAAGTTAAATCAATATACCTCAAACAAAGTCACACAATAATGAACATGTTATTTCCAAAACTCACATTATTTTTAAGGTCTGCCCGAGATCCTCCAAGTAACAAAACACGAGTACTCTGGGAATGGCTATTCTGGCAGGCCAGGTGAAGAGGTGTGTTACCTGCCTTAGAGAAATACAGGAAAATATACAAGCCAGATTTAGAAGCTGGACATAAGCATTAAAAAATAAAACCCTTTTCACACACAAAGATCCACCCAAGAGTGGGAAACTCTTGTTTTCCCAAAGATATGAGAGGAACGAACCCGGAAACTGAAATCCCCGCTTCATTGTGGCAATAGCTTACCTAGGAAATAATAAAGGCAGAAATAGGACAGTATAATGATATCTGCATTGGTCAAATCTGGAAGAAAGAACTCCAGAAGCTGTCTCGTTCATTAGTCCCAAACAGCAGCATTAAATATTTAATTTAAAGAACTGTAATTCTTGTCTTTCAAGTTTCCCCCATGCACAGACACAAAAAAACAAACTGCCACGGCACAGGATCTTTGATCCCAGCCCTGACTGCTGCAGGGAATTGAGCAGACCAGGGTCACGGGTCTCCTGTCTCCTTACAATTGTAAGGCAAAACAGCTTGAATTCTCGCTGGCTCTGTAGGTGCTCTCACTGGGCAGGATACAGATTTTAGGCTATCAAGAAGCTTTGATGTTCAGGAGGCACACCAGTCTCTAGCCAAGATGGGAAGGGAGGGCAAAAAGCCACCTAAGCCCCAGAGAATCACATGCAACGGCTCCTCAAAGAACAAAATGTGCAGAAATGGACAGAAATCAAAGAAGTGTTGGTTTGTGCATTGTCTTTCTAACATAGTGAATGATTTTATTGGTCTGACAAGTTTTTCTGGGAGCATTTGGCTTTTGTTGGCCTGAAAACATTCAGGGTTTTTGGCTTTTGGGAGATAAAAATTAAATCACCTCAGGTAAAAAGGTTTACCAGGCTTACTATGCTGCCTGTTCACCTTGATTATGTCCTTTGATTTGTCCTCTTGGCTTTCAAGACACAGATCAAAGCTGTGCAGACCTGAATGTAGTCTCTAAGCTGTGGCAGACATGAACACTTTTCTTCTCAGCTAAATTGTGTTTAAGTGTCAATTTTTTCCCTCCCAGGTTCATCTCTGAAAAGCCTCTGCAATGCCTTTATCATTTGCTGTTTGCAGGTTGGCCCTGCTGGGAAGGCAGAGGTCCTGTGCAGCAGGTGAGGACTTCAGTCCTGGGAGAATCACGGTGCCAAGGGTCAGAGCTCATGGAGTGGTTCATCTGGCTCATCTCCCACGGGGTTACAAATCTCTCACCAGCTTCTGAGAGAAAGAGAGGGTCCAAGTTGTAGCAGTCTGGGAATCTTCACTGAAATGTACAGACTGATGGAGAATCTAAAAGTAAGGCTACAACTGATCTCACTAGATGATCACATCACATCACAGCAGAAAAGGTTTTACTAAGCCAACTTAAATGAAAATAAACTGTACCTCCAGGGTGACTCCTGTGCAGGAGGAATACAGCTACCCAAAACAGAGTGTCAAATCCTTCCCATTTTCACAGGTTTGGCAAATCTAGCAGCCCGTATCTGTCCCATCCATCCAAAATCACACAATGCCCAGGTGTGGGATGCTCCTGTACAAGGCACTCAACCCTGGCTGCCAGAAAAGCTGTCAGAATGCTAATGCCTTGTCATCAGTAACACAAAAAGCTGAGAGAACAGAGAAACCATTTGGGGATTAAGTAGACTTAAGCTCTTCATTTTTCTTGAAAACAAAAGAGGTAAAAGCACATGCAAGCATGCATGATTCCCACATTTTTCAACAGCTCCTGAGAATATATCTTGTCCATTAAAAACCACCCAAAGAGTGAAATGAAAAGGGTAAGACATCAAAGACTAGCATAGGAGCTGCTCAGGCAGTATTTGCCAGTCATATTTCAGCCATCAACCCTGCTGAGCTATTTTGTGCACATACTTTCCCAGAGAGGTTGCCTCCAGATGACATAAACTGGATTGTAAGCTAAATCTTCTAATTCCCTGAGGCACCCAAGCATGCAGGATAACCAGACTTGCATCTTAAGCCCACACCTTTGTACAGAAGTTTATGTGTATGCATAGACACAAGTGTATCCAGGGACAGGAGCGAGACTTATAGTCAAGCATGGGAAGTTTCTGAAGTACCCTTGATACAAATCTAGGTGGACATTACAGCAAAAGTGGTTACAGTAAATAAAAATTGGTAGTTGAAATAATATAAAAGAAGGAATACACATAAAATAATATCAAGGATGATATAATTGCAGACCACAAAGACACCACAACTGTATAAACATATGCTTCTATGGTACCTATACACATGTGCACATACAGAATCGCTATACCCAGGCAACGTGCCTTTTTACTCTAAATCTTAGACTATGACCAGCTGTCTCCTTTCTTTCCCAGCCCCTTTCAGTTGTTGTTTTAGAGACACATTTACCAAAAATGCTCAGAGATCCCCTAAAGCAATCCCAAAGCCCTCTCCCTGTCACGCAGGGCACAGTGCCAGCCGTGTGATCTCACCAACCCAGCAGCACAGCCGTCCAAACCCTGACTGCTCACACCATGGGCTCCTACCACCATTTCCTGGACTATTCCATGAACTTCTGAATTACTGAGTTGAAGTCCCTCTGAGTTATAACAATTAAAAGTGGAACAAAAAAACTTTACTTTGTCATTCTTTCCTCTAAATGGCTCTCAAGGTATTATAAATACCAAAAGGAACATAATCCAGCTTCCTTACAAGATTCTGGGAAGAGACTATGCTAGTATATTAGGAATATCTTAGTAACAAAAGACACTTTTTTTTTGTTTCCCTCTGTGGCTTACATTCCTTTGGCTGTTTAATTTCTGGAAAAAAAAACAGGTTTTCAATACTGTGTTCTTATTAGTACAGTTTTTTTCCACTTTAAATCACACCAACCACAATGAATCTCCTTAGAATAAATCAGAGCACCATGGAGATTACCACAGGAATGGCAGTGTTCCTCAGCGTAATTAATGTATCATTCAACGCGTTATTGAGTTTCTCCTGCGTCAGCTGTCAAAATATGAATTTCCTAATGCCTCTGGATGAACCATCCAGGCGCGATAAATGGAAAGAAAAAGAAGAAAAAAATCCCACTAAGAGCTGCTCCCCCACCTGCTGAGAAATGCCATGGCCAGAAATATCCAGTTCTGAGAATCAGCCACCTTAGACCAGAACTGAGAGCTCCTCCTCCACGGGTCTCACCTTGTTCTTGGCAAGAACGTTGGCACCTGCTTTAACAAGCACTTTAGCAGACTGACTGAATCCATGCCAACAAGCTTCATGAAGAGCAGTGTTCCCATCCTGAAGAGCACAAACACAGGAGAAGAATGTTAGGGGCTGTATAACCAACCTATTCCCTTAAAAATATTTTCATTTCCTACTGTCTTATTTTCTATTTTATTTTTAGAAGAGGGTAAAAATCCTGTTATTTTCTGGAACTTGAAATTAGTTATATTTACTCCTAAATTGAACTTACAGGCTGGGATTCTCAAGTTTCTGGGATAATCAATTTTCTGGGAACTGTGCAGTCTTTTGCATACGGAATGTATTGTTATACATTCCTTTAATTTATCCCATAATGAGCTGAGAACAGACTCTTAAGCCAAAAACTATCAGCTTAATATAAAAACATAACTAAATCAGTCATTTGTATTAAAGAGATGATACAGCTTTTTTTTTAATGTAATTGCTCCAATTACTCTCAAAGCCTCAGACACTAAATAAGGAGTATAAACTATAACTTTCTCTCTGAGACCTTAACATTACTGACTGCCAAAGCTGCCATCCCACAGGGCTTTTGTTTTGTCAGTTACCTTGTCTTGTCTGTCCAGAGCACAGCCCTCTTGAATCAGAGTTGCTATTATATCAGTGTTCCCTACAACAGCAGCCCGGTGCAATGCTGTCTGGTCACCCTGCAAAAAGAAGGAAATTTGCAGTTGGTACAATTCCCACCTCATTTTGGCTTAATGCAAATGCAGACAACACACACAGGGGCTGCATCTTCGACACACACACTGTTTAAATTCAAGCTGCCTTTGAAAATAGTCCCCCTAAACAACTACTATAAAAGTTTCCAAGATTAATGAAGTCACTGAAAGTATCAGAGCTACAAACCATTTACAGACGTTTGCAAGTCATCACAGTCCCATATACAGTGCTGAAGCATTCTAAAAACATGGCAATATTAGAAGGCAGTGAATAGGACACACTTGGCTCTATGTGTCTAATAGTCATCAGTGTCTGTAGGGAACTATAGGGAATTACAGGCTGTCGTAGCTCATTATCATGATCCTCCAGGACTTACACTAACTGGATAAGGCTCTCCTGCTCTGGCTCTGATTGCTCCATCAGCCCTGCTTAGGATAAGGAACATGAGATGAGATAGATCTCTTCAGCACCTCTGATGAATTTACCAATTAGTGCTAAGAGTGGAGGCAACTTTACGACGAGAACCACAACTGCAGGACCATCCACTTGTTTCGCTCGAGCAACTGAGGGGTCTTGAGGTCCGCACAATTTTCATTTCTCATTGACCCACCACGTAGCAGCAACAAGCAAGTCTCCTACATCAGTTTACTTCCTTTAAGGCCAACTTTCCAAAAGAAATTATGCTGATGTGGTCATCTTGTCTGACTGCACATTTATCTCCTCTCTAATAAATGCTGAACTCATTTGCTGAGCTAGAGAGCCCAAGGTTAGTTTTCTGCAATCCTTCCAGAAACTGAAGACTAGGAAAACTTAAACCACTGTCCCTGCATATCAGGGAGTATCTATATGTTTTATGTACATGTTGGTGAGAACCTGATAAAAGAGGGGCAAGAGAAAGATTTATGAAGCAGTGCATAAGGACATAAGACAGGGATCAGTGGGAAAATGAGCTGCAGTAGCTCCACTGCTGCAACATCTGGTCTTGGCTTTCCTTTGAAGTTGCTTTGAACCAGCAATGCCAAAGCACAGCCTGAGTCCAGGAAAAGAGACGGGCTTTAAAGCTGCACACAGATTTTTTTGGGATGAATAAACAGATTTGGAATCCAATCCATTTCTGCTTATCTAGATAATGGTCACCACAAACACACATAATGCCATGTGTCCCAAAAAAATTTGCAGGAAACCAAGTCCTAAATAGACACAAAACTTCCCTGCTAGAATTCTTTATCAGATAATACCATATTGTATTAAATACTAAAATTAGAGGAATTTCTGTATTTTTTGTTCTAGAGTGTCCAAGTGTTTAGATGACTAGCTTAGCTGAAAAATTTGTTCTCAAATGCAATTAGCAGCTGACTTGGAAATTGCTCTTGGTGGGGTTCTTTTGTGCTAATGACACCAAAATAGTTATTAATCTTTAAAAATGAGCATTGCCAACCACAACCTTTCAGTAATCCCTACCAGTAAATAATTAAATTGGCTTATAATGATGAAGTTGATTTTAAAAAATTGTGTTGAAGGTGCTTTTTAAAAACTTGCTATTTTTGTTGTTGTTAGTAAAAGTTACGTATTTTTACTTTTGTTCTTGTGACTGGAAATATATTTTATAAGATTTCAACAAAGACAGTAAAGCTTCCAGGAAGTGGGAACAAAAAATATCAGAAAATTGACAGCATGGCAAGTGCTCTGAACTTATGCATTTGTTCCAAACTCAAAGACAACCAAAATGTTATGGAAAATGTCCAAATTATGCCATCTCACAAGTACAAATGTCAAATAGTTACCGGTTACCATGACTACATGGAAGTCTGCTCACCAACAAACTGAGGAAGAATTTGCTATTTGATTTTTGATAATGGCACAGCTACTGTTACTGCAGTAGTGAGTCATAGGGAGCAGTGCAAAAATCATTTTATCTGACTATCATGAAGTGGAAAGTAATCTGCCAACCTACCCCTGCCAAGTGGTATTGATGCATCAGCAAACATACAGAAGATATTATAAAACAGACTAAAACAAAATGGCAATTGCCATTGCAATGGATGGAATCTGAGCAATGAATGGTTGGCTCCTACTGCTTTACAGTCAGGAAAATTACTATGGAGAAGATAAATTTGGGGCAGCGATGGGTTGTACAGGATTTGGTGCGTAATTAAGGATCTTCTTACTGGGACATTTTAAATCAAGGCTGTTCCTCTCCCCATCACAGTAACCGCAGGGAGGTAAAAAGACTTTTCACAGCTTTTGGGGCTTTGTTGATATGACAGCTATTTCTAACAGCATTTCATTTAAATTTTATACAAACACATTTGTCTGTTTGGAAAGTGGGCAGCACACCTCACTCCTGCAAGACCAGGTACCCCTTGGTAATCCCAACCCATGTGCTGGGGGCCACAGACTGGGGATGCAGAGCAGCACTGGGACAGCTTTAGCCATGCCTAAGCTTTGTCCCAGAAGATGTTGTGGTCCCTGAAATGAAGCAGGTGAAGGGACACAACTCCTGAAATGGCAAGCTCAGGTGCTTCCTGCCCAAGGTATGGGCTTTGGTTATGACATCTTCCCTACACGAGCATCCAAGAGTGAGGTCCAACCCACATCCTGACTGGACAAAAAAAGCACCTCATCCCTATAACAGGGAGTGTCAAAGGATATCTCAAACCTTGTTTCACCAACTGAGGCACCTCCCAGTGAAGAGAGGGCACGTATCACTGGTGAGGGTCTGTCCCTACCACCACCAGACCCCTCAGCCAGCAGGACAGAGCAGCACCTGGTCCACTGTTCCCTTACACCTCAGCACGAATATTAACCTTAAACTGCTTCAAGTGCTGTGGAAGCTGAACCACCAGGTTGTGATGGCTTCTGTGTGACAGACACTGAGCAACCCAGCCATGAAGAGCACAGCTATCCTATAAATAACAGTGCCTGCATCACTGCACTCTAACCTGCCTTCCCTCCCCATCAGCAGCAGAGCAAATCCCAGCCTTGCTTTACATGGAGTCCGAGAAAACAGATGTGTTGTGGTTTTTCACAGCATGAATTTTCAGGCAGTAATCACCGACTAGTGTACCTTTTATTAATTGCTGAAATAAATGTCTCTGAAAGCACTCAACAGAATTCTGCCTTTAGCAAAGCATTAGGGGTCTGTTCCAGAGGCTCAGAGAGCAATTACACCGGTAAATGCATAGTAACTGTCCAGACTATTATGCTGGGCATAATTTATGATCCTGTTCTCAAGAGATTTATGCCTTAGGAACAGACTGCAGGTCAGTAGCAATGAAGAGAGACAACTCCAGTGCCGTGTCACAGAAGCATGACCTTGACAGAAACAACAGTCTGCCCAAATGCAGATGTGGGCCCAAAGCCAAAAAGACTTAACTGATGCTCAAAGAAGTAAGGCACTAAGGTCTGCACTGGTGAATCTTAAATCTTCCTCAGACTCTGCCTAGCCCTGAAGGCAGCTCAAACTCAGGAGATTCCACTCCAACATGTCCATGCCCTGGACCTGTCAACTTGCAAGGTGGGTACAGGGCACTGCATCACAGGGGCAGGGCACACCCTGGCCCTGCACAGCCCTAATGCAGGCAGCTCCCCTCCTCTCTCTGGCCCCATGAGTGCCCTTGTCACACACATGATGGAAAAAGATCCACGCATGTTGCAGGTACAGCCACCACCCTTCAAAATTAAGCCAGCAAAGGAAGTGGTCACTGGCTCTTCCACAGTAGCCCAGAGGTAGCAGTACTCACTCACTTTGTCTTGCCATGGCAGCACTGCAGTGTTGAAAGTTCTTCACTTTTAGGAAAATATCTTGGCATTCATTGGGATAGTAAGAGGCTGACATTGGGAGAAGACTGGGATAGCAATCTGCCTGCCCTGATGCAGAGGATGCAGGACTGGACATCTGAGTGCTCTACCTGAAACACCTCCTGCACAGCAGCAGGTACATTTCCACAGTGGGGAACCATGCTCTTTACAGAGGGCTTTAACACCTGCTTTCAGGATAGGCTCACAGGCTGGGAGTCCTAAAGAAAGGCAAACACCTAAATCTTGATTTTTTTTCCCCATGGACTTTGGCATTGCCCTTTCTTTAGCGCTACTCTGTTGGCATGGCTGCTGGCATTTGCTCAGTGTCCTGGTGTTTGCAACTGTCTCCCTGAGCTTCCTCATGTGCTGACTATCTTAAGATGCAACCACTAGGACCAGGCACTTGGAAATTGGGCAGGTATCTATTTACATCTGAAGTTCACCCCAAGGGAAAGGAAAAAACAGAAGTGATTTCTAATACAGTCTCAGGTAGATTTTTGACATCTCTCCTGGGTTACTGGAGTCTCTATTATGGACTCTACAGACCCAAATTAATGAGATTTGGTTTACATTAGTTTGTAATACATGTCAAGGTTTCCTTTCTCTGATTTAAAAAACTCCAACCTATAACCACATTTTTCCTGCACATTCCTACTCCCCAGAGCATCCAACAGTTGTACAATCTCCTTTAAAGCCCTTCTCCCATGTGACACTTTGCCTTCTCACTTCTGTGTTTGCAGAAATCAACAGACTATCTTGCTGCAGGAGGATAGCACCAAAATCGTAGAATCATAGAATAGTTCAGGGTTGGAAGGGACCCTGAAGATCATCTGGTTCCAACTCCCTTCCCATGAGCAGGGACACCTTCCACTAGACCAGGTTGTCCCATCCAGCCTGGCCTCACACACTTCCAGTGATAGAACATCCACAACTTTGGCCAACCAAAAAACCAAACAACTGAAACAACCAGAAAAAAACCTCATTGCTTCAATCCCTGATACAAAGTACTGAACAGCACTTGCAAAGTCATATAATATAAAATCAAGCCACTAAATCCACAGCAGAAGTATCAAAACAGTCTAAATTTAAAATATAACCAAGTGTTAAATAGTTGCAGGAGCATACAAGCATATGTGGATATCCTGAAGCAGCTGTACACAAAGGGAACTGAATATGCTCTCATGCTTCTCAGTGTCTCTGTGCTGCTCTCATCCTCGTTTGCTAGAGAGGCAGTCATGATACACAGTTAAGAACAACTTCACTCTGCACAACAAATGACGATGCACGACCCGCAGAAGTGAGCAAGGCATGAAAAATAATCATGAACAAAACAAATTACAGCTTAAATGAAATGGGACCACAGGAATAAGCCACTTTGCATGACTTCATTCAGCTAGAAATGATTATGAACCCTGGGCTATTGTTCCATTTGAAACTTATTTTCTGCTTCTTAAACTGGAGCTTCCAGAAAGGAAGTTTCGGGGCCTTTGGCCTTTGTTTTAAATCAGCTTGCTTTCCTGGTTAGATTTTCAAGGGTGCAGACAGGGCAGGAGACTGGACGCGGAGCACGGAGCGCCAAGCGGGCCATGCAGCCATGCAGCGCAGGGAGCTCGGCATGCCGGAGCGCCGCACCGGGGGTTCGCAGCATGCACCGGGACAGGCGCAGGGCAGGGTTGACGCACGAGAGTTCTAACCTCCTTCTCTCTTTCTGATCTTCTAGGTTCCTTCCTAGCCTTTCTCTTCTGGTTTCTCTTATTTTTTTCATCCTTGATTTCCTTCACCGGGACAATTTTCTCCTGGACTATTTCTGAGGTGCGTGCTGTATGGACACTCATTGACCACTCAGAGATGGCACTGGGATCCCAGTAAGAGTTGTCAGTATTGGCAGGGAGGAGGAAGGAGCCAGCTCCCGGAGTGGCATATTCTACAGAGCTGGACTCCACCGGCTGAAATTCATAATAATCCCACTCCAGGCCACTGGAGGTCATTCTTCAACTAATTCTTAAGGCTCTTACCGTGTTTAGGGAATATATCTGTAGAACATGAAAGGGAGCATTTTAATCTCTCCACAACAATTAGCAGCTTTTAAGTTTCTCCTTATCATCTGACAGATTAAAACTTAGCCTTGAATTTGATCAAAACTCCAAAATAAAATGTTGAGGTTTCTCTCGTTATTTTGAAAAATAAAACACAGATCATCTTTTTGGATTTTTGTGTGCTATCACAACAATGCCATAGAAAAAAATCAACAAAATAATTTGGTTTTCAATTAAATATAATACTCCCCACTCTCACAGATGTTTCCATATCTGAACCTAAATCTGCATTCCTGAAAAACAGCAATAAAACATACAGTTGTTAATCAATACTTGAGACTAAGATGCCTTCACTGCCACATAAGCACACAGTAAAATTGACTGAAGGCATAATCAATAGATTGCTACTGAAAGAGACTACAAACATATTCTGTGGGGCATAAACTGTAAAAATTAATTGTACAAGGAGAGGCCATAAGCAGAGAACCTTCTTTGAAGACCTATGTAAAAGGAAAGCAGAAATATTTTAGTTAATAGCTATTGCAAGCAAAAATCTTAATTTGGATCTCTAGACTTCCTCCTCTTATAAGACAAATCCAAACACAGCCTTTGAAATTCAGGAACTCCTGAGGCTCTCCTCAATCCCAACTAAATTACTACTACTACTAAATACAGAGCTACACATCAAAATACATTTTAAAGGAACAGTATCTATGAATCCAGTATGCATCTACTCTGCTCATATTAATCACCACATTTAGATGCAGTATCCAACTGTCGTGAACAAAGCCCCTGAGAAGGTCATAAGACAATATGTCTAAAATGAGCTGAGTATTTCTGCAAGTGCGAGACTCTTCACTGAACTGAAGCTAAACATTGATTTACTGTTCTTCCATCATGGCTATCACGTTTACATATAAACAGCGTAGACTTTATTCCTAGTTGATTAAAACAAATGAACCAGACATATTCAAAAAACAGTTTCCACAGAAACTCAGTTTGACCAAATCAGTGGAAGTTCTTGTTTTCTTAAAGCAGAAGTTTTGTTTTCTCAGGAAAACCAGCTGTATTTATAAAGTGTCTGCAATTTTGTCTTAAACACCTAATGGACCATTTCTGCTGGGAGAAGTCTAAAAGCATAGCCAGGATATATCTGAATAAACTGATTCTCCTATTGTACATGTAAATCTGCTCCATTTCACAGATGGGCACAGGGAAAGAATAAAGAGCGCAGGAAACAAATTTTCTTCCTGGAAAAACAAGTTTTCCTGCAGAAAGCTGGCCACATCAGTATCCCAGCCCCAAGCTTGTCAGGCAGACTGCTCATGTCTCACAGGGAATCAGCTAGTCATGCAGAGAAAGAAACCAGTTTTCCAGTTGCTATAGACTTTTAACTCTTTAGAAGCAAATGCCCAAGGGCATTTTTAAAAGGCACCGAGAGATTTCCAGTGTCCTTCTACTAGTCAGACAGGTGCCTCTACTAACACCTTTGGACCTCTATGGCATTTGAAGACTCTCCACCTTATGTATTACAAAGGGAACAAAAACAACCCTACGTCAAACTTCTTCCAGCATGCCATCAGAAGTTAGCAATTAATTTGAAGAAATCATGGTTATTCAACTGCTATTGTACATTTCAGCATGAGGGATCATTTTTCACCAGTGCAGGAACGAAAACCACATTACCTGTCACTCCAAAGCATCTTATAGCCCAGTCCTAGATTAGAACTGCTCTTACAGCAACACAGGAAATTCCAGCAATTTACATATTTTACCAAATGAACATAAACTACCCTTTGCTAAATTCAAATCTGTTTCTGGTGCTGATGCCCCACCACACAACACCCTCAGAGATGCAACCACCCCCACGTGAAGCATGGTGCCGTCCGGCACAACACTGTGGTATGGGCAGCTGTTCTGGATGCTGAGGGTTGTGTGTACCCAAAAAGCATCTCCCAGTTCAGGCAATTATCGCAATGGGTTCTGTCCCCTACCTGATGGCCTCCAGCGGGTTCCCAGAATGAACTCCTAGTGCATTTCTACCAGAAGCAGCCGATGACAACTCTCACACCTGCCTGGCACAAGCAGAGCTCTTATAAAGCTCTGCAGCTTGAAGAAGAGGACTAAGCTATTCACTGAAAACCACCACATTTTACTTTGTTTCCTATGCAGTTTTGCATCTCCAAATTAGAGGTTACTTTTCTGAATTGGAAAATAGAGAGACAGATTTTGTTTCCATTTAATCCTACTTCAAAGAAGTGAATGCCTACTGTTATTTGCAAATGACCTTTTCCCCTCCACCCCAAGTTAGAAGGTTTTATGTACTTACATCATCCTGAATATCCAGATCACAACCTGCCTTCAACAAAACCTGGACAACGTGGAGATGACCCTTGTAGGCAGCAAGATGCAGGGGGGTCCGGCCATGCTATGAATGAGAAGAAAATAATAATACCTTAAGATGAATTTTTATGCATGGCAGTTGAATAGAGTTTTATCTCCTTTTCATCATTCTTCTGTTTGTACCTCACCGTCTGAAACCTGCAAGAGTAGCAGCTGACATGTATTAGTGTGACAAAGGCTTTACCTTGGTTTTGTGAAAGCTGAAAACTTCACCACCACCTTCTGCAACATTTCCGTTTATCCCAATGACATTCTACAAAAGGGATGTTATATTCACATAAGGGTACTTCCTTACAAATTCAGATCTGGCTCTGTGTCCATGCCTAAGCAGGATTCATGATCCTTTGGTTTCTGTCCCCCTGAAGCACGGAATTATCAACTGCTGTCCCCTTCCCTCCATACAGATAAGTTGCAATAGCTGGCTCATTCATATATTGTAATGGGCACTGTTTTTGCAACAGAGATAAGAATTACTGAGCTGTTGCATATGACGGATACTCCCCTGAAAAGGAATGGAAGGCCTGTAGTCACTCCAAGTGACTTCACAAGTATGACACCCAACTTCACTTTGCTAGAGATCTGCCAGGTTTTTTTTAGACAATACTTATTTCTACCTCTAAAATTTCAAAGTGAGTGAAACACCTTAAGATCTGTGAAACAACAACACTAAAACTGTTCACTGCAGATTATTTAATGGCAGTAAAGAAAATGAGATTCCAGCAATTGCTAAATTCATGAAGTATCTTCACAAAGAATGCTGTTTTCTCCACTAGGCATTTCGTGAGAGTCACTTTAAAAGTTCCTTGACTTCACCTGTATCTGTTATGTATCTATTTCTTCACTACCAGTGCTGTTGTCTATTTTTCCACCCAGTGATTTAAGCTGCAAAGGAAGATAAATAGCTCTAATACATCAACCACAGAAGGTGCAAACACTTCAAGAGCTGTCTGACTAATGGCCTGAAGTACACAGAAGGCAACCATTGGCTCTCTCATGTTTTAAGCAAATTCTTCAGTAAGAAAACTACTTCAACTATATAATAAACCAAGCTCAAGAAAAGATTGTTTTCATACAGCAAACCCCATACCCACATATCAGGTAAAGCCTTGTTCACTCAGCTTCTTCAGAGCAAAAGGAAAAACACTGTTGGGAATCAACAGAATGGGTGAGGGTAAAATGTTTGTGCCATTACTGATTAGTTGTGCAGTGTTTCAGAAACACTAAGTGTTGATTAACTGTCCTACATTATTGACTTAAAGAGGCAGATCTGAGGACAAAATGCTCACTCACACTATGACACGTGGGTCTCTCAGAACCTGCACGTTTTCCCCTGCTGGCAGGAGCAGTACAGTCTTGAGAGAGAAACTTCCATTCCTGCTCTGCTAAAGGCATGGAAAGGGCTCATTTTTGTCACCACAGCACCTGGGCATCATGCAGCCTCCTGCCTGGGTACCTCTGGCTCAATCTGGCCACAGGTCCCTAAAATCCTGTCCCTGTATCGAAGGGCACTGAGCTGCACTGGCCACACTTCCTTCTCCATCAGCCTGGAGGAGAGTCAGGGGTATGTTGCTGTTCCAGCTAACTCAATAGCAGGAGGCATGAAATCCCCAGGCAACAGAGGGATAAAAAGAAATAAAAAAAGAATAAAATAAAATTTTAAAATAAATTACCAAATTGACAAATCATTCCCAACAATGAACATTATGTTTGGACTATGAATATGTGCTTCAGCACATTCAGATTTACAGGTCCTGACTTTCTACATTCCTTAATGCCAATAAGTAAATCACCTAATCCAGGCATCTATCTCACTTCCCAGGTTATTAATACACCATGAAAACAATTTATAGTAATCTGTGCATAGAGAAGGAAAAATCTCAAACAAACCCAACCTGAAGCCAGCTCATGTGCTTTAAAAGGAAAGTGTCAGCATCATGAATATATATTCCAGCAGGGAAACCTTCTGATAAGATAACCAGCTCTAACCACTAAAAAAATGCTGACAATGCAGTTAAAGGTACAGTGTTAAACATAAGCTATGAAAGCAGGAGTTTATTTGAATACAAGGGACATATTTTCTTCACCAAACACACCTTCCTGGGCAATTGCCACATGAACCATGCCTGCTGGCATGGTTGAGCTGGAAGACTAAAGGATCATTTTCATTCCAGAGTGTTTGTGTGTTTCAGATTCTCTATCCAGAAACATAGGTTGAGAGGCATCTCACTTTCTGGAAAATCCTAAAGAGAAGCCTTCAGGAACGAGAGTTTCTGCACACATGCAGTCCTTGAGCTCTTCCTACTTTAAAGGGACACTATAAACAAAAGCTATGACACTAATCAGGAGAGGAGACTGGGAAGGAAGATCAATTCCAGCGTATTACATTGATTAGAGGCTCAGGCTTTTGGAAAAGCACTGATCGTCTCAAGATAAATCACAACTCTGCAAGAACCAGCAATGCCAGATTTTCTTTTTCTTCCCAGCAACATCAAAATGAGAGCAGAGATGGGTGGTACAGCTGGACACTGTTCCAGTGCAGGCAATGCAAGCACTGGAAAAACATCAAATCCCCACACAAATATACACATACACATAGGTACACACAGGTATGACTGTACACACACATGCACACACCAATCCAGAACATGAGGAAGAGACAAGGCAATTCGGGTGCCCCTCATGCTGTGATGACAAACTTGGAGCAGAGCAAGCTTTGGAGACAAACACTGAACAAGTCCATGCCACAAGTCAGGGCTGCTCCTGCCTTCATGTCTTTAAGTCAAACCACCAGTTTTTCTCTCACAGCAATTCATCCTACCCAAAATATATAGGGGGCAGAGAGATGAAGGCAGACAGACAAAACTCTCTCTCTGTGTCTCCTCCACAAAAACATTCTGCACTCAATGCGGTAGCAAAGAGGGGGTTTATCTGAATACACACAAGGGTCCTCAGGGGAGAGAAAACCTACAAACCAGAGTGTCTCCTAAATGCTCACTTCAAGGACACAACATTAAATGCAGGGACTGTTCCACATGCAGATTACTGACTTAGAAGATTGTGAGCCTTGTCAAATATGAACTGTAATGTTTTGGGGGTTATTACAAATACAAATGAGAGACTGCTACAACTTGGGATTAATGAACCAATAAAGCAGTCATTCATATGTTAAAAAAAAAAAAGCAATTTGGACTTCTATTCAAATGTAAACAATTGCTTCATCAGGCAACAAATCATACAAATGGTCCTGTGTCACGGACTTATTGACAAAATAAATGGGACCTATTGGACTGAGGCTTCAACTTCCAGCTGTGACACACTGCTGTAGCTGTGGGGCGTATCGTGTTGCAGCCAAGCACCATAAACAGCCACACGAACTTCAACAGTAAAATGCAAGGGTAGGTTTTTGTTTGCATTCAATCTGTGCTCTAACTTCCAGACATTGACAGGCAGCTGTGGATACACACCACTTGAAAGCAGAATCCTGTCAACATCGCTGCCAATGTATATGCACTCCACAACCAAACCCGTACAGGGGGGCTTAGCACCATAAGCTCCATGATCTTTCCTTGTGTTTATGTATGTGTAGGTACTTTTCTGCAGGTACATTCAGTTCTCCATCTCACCCTACTCTTGTGATGCACAAAGACTGTTATTTATTCATCTGTTCTGCACTCATAAAAAACATGCCTATCCACATTTTATTGGAAACCCTGAAAGCAAAATCCAAGTCCCGTCACATTGTTCACATAGATGATTTGTTGTACTGTTCTCCATGAATAACCTGCTCACTCAAGTCAGCAGAAAGCTCCTCATTGACCTCAATAGGCATTCAGCAAGTTTCTAAGTGTTTGTTAGTCCCTTTTAATTTATCTTTATTTATTGTTTAAAACAGACACAAATAGCTTTTCAAACTGAAGGAGTGCAAATATATGAAAGCACCAAAATACTTTTATTTTTTCATTTCTGTCTTAGCTTAAAAAAGAAGAAAAAGAGAGACTGCTTTAAAGAACTCAACATGCTCTAAAGTTGAGACTTAAAGTACCCCAGCATTATAAAAGTGTTGCCATAAGGTGTGTTCATAACATGACTACTTCAAAAGTTAAATCAAACAATTACTGACTCAAAACAGAAGCACTACCTTTTGCATTTCTTTAGGGCTTTTTTTCTGAATGATCATCCATTCCCTGCAGAATTCCATTTTATAGCTATGACCAAAGCAGGAGCCTGCTCCAACACCAGTTTCTCATGGATTCCCAGGCCTCTTTCAGACATCCACCTGCTCTGGTATGGGTCTGCCTCCACAGGCTGCAGGTGGATCTCTGCATCCCCACAGACCTCCATGGGCTGCAGGAGGACAGCTGCCTCACCATGGGCTGCAGGGGAGTCTCAGCTCCACCACCCGAAGCACCTCCTACCCTTCCTACACTGACCTTGGTGAGGGGTTACCACCATTTCTGACTGGCCAAGCCTTCACCAGCAGCACATCCATCTTGGAGGCACCCAGTAGTGGTGAAGCTTTTAGCAGCTTCCCACAGAAACCACACCCATAGCCCTTCCCGCTACCAAAACCTGGCCGTGCAAACCCAATACCCTCAGGAAAAGGACAACAGCATCCTGGGAGAACAGCAAGACACATCAGCTAAGCAGAAGTCCCAGGGCTTTTGTCAATACTTTCACTGAAAGAGAGCTCTATTACAAAAGGACTGAAAGAAGGGACTAGCTTTCTTGCTTGGAAAAAATGGCCTAAGTTCTTAGTTTTCCAATTTTTGCAGCTTATTCACCAAAGTACCTGATAGGGGCACCTGCTTGTTGGACCAGCCAGTATGTATGACCAGTTGTTCAGGGTATTTTTTTCCCTTCTCATAAAGGAATCAGCTATACGTTTCACACCTGTGATGAATGTCAGACAAAAAGGTATAAAAATGGAAATTATCTCTTTGTCACATCTGGCAAAGCAGCAACAGAGCACCTGACCAAGCAGGTGCCCTTTGAGAAGAGAGCCATCAAGCCTCTGCTGAGCACCACACCTGCCCTGGGCCAGAAGCCCATGGGGATGGTGGCAGAGGTCGAGCACCACAATGAGTGCTCAATGCATATGCCACACAGTGGCACCAGCCCTCTCCTACTGTGGGCTCCCCGAAGTCAGATTGCCATCACCTGTGTGACCTAGCAGACATCAGCTCCTCTTTACATATTTTAAAAGGCCCCAAATCTGGAATCAACCTGAGTGTCCCTCACTGGAGTCAGAGGAGGTGGACATTTCCATTCTAACTTCACTTGCACAGATGCCTTGCTGGCAATGCTGTCAAAATGAAACAAGTGCATCCTCACCGTAATGCTGAAGTCAGCACCTGGACACGTGTATGTGTATCCTCCACTGGATTTTGTTTCTTTGATATTCTTCCTCTTTTTTTCTGAAATCATCTACTCAGAAGTGACAAAAATGAAATATTATTTTGCAGCTGAACTGTTGTTTACTGAGGCAACAATTAACCACGTCCTATGACCTTCCATACTGGACAAAACCAGAAGTGGAAAAGTCAGCTATAAGGTATTTGCTAGTACTCTGTTGGTTCCAGAAAATATCCTTCATTTTTCTTGAGCTATGCTCAATTAATCCTTTTTGAATAAATAACTGTGACTTTTATCTCTAGATGCTGGAGACTCTAATCTGTGGCTCGGCGGTGTTATTCACAACAATTAGTCTGTGCTTACAGATGTGGATCAGAAATACATTTAAAGCCTGCTGGGATGGGGGAACTTTTTCTCTCCCTCCAAAGAGTTTTGTCTCCACGTGTCTTCTTCCAATAAAACCCAGAGAATTCAGCAGGAAGTTTGGTTGACAAGTACAATTTTTTTTTTTTTTACTTTTTTGGAAGCAAACCCCTGTAATTTATAATTAGGCAGAACAAACTGAAAACTACTAATAAAATCAGAAGACGTACAGGCATAAGGCATGCACATGGATAAATTTATTTTTATGCTTCATTGTGCAGTAAGTTTTATCTTGGGGGAGAAGAGGGTTCTGGCTTTCGATTTATCTGAAAGCTTGGTCTATTTTGCTGCACTACAAAAAGTCTGCCATCTAATTTCCATTCTAAAATTAAGAACCTCTATCCTGAAGGTTGTCCTTATTTTGTGCTTGTACTGCTTAGTAGAAGACTGCACAAGAACCTGTTGCTGTGATGGCTAAAAAACCCCTCCAGATTTCCAGTTTCAATATACTTGAGTCTAATCTATACATCCTTGCTCTTGTGACAACCTTTTCCTTAACTTGAAACAGCTCTTTCTCCTTCCAGTCTTTGTGTGTCATCAGATTAGCAAGCCAAGCTCTTCCAGGGTACGTTTATAGAGCCTTTCGAAGGCAAATATGCACATGCTCTCCCTATACAGCTGGCTGGCTGGGCGAGAGCCAGATGCAAACTCCCCACTGTGTGCACCTAGACAGGACATCACAGGACCTGAACAGATGGGCTCTGGGGAGGGGTCCAGGTTGGTCTCACACCTCTTGGTTCACACTGAGCTCAGCTCTCTCTGGCTCACAGCGTGGGAGGAGTAACAGGCTGTGTGCCTTCCAAACACCCTGTACACACAGCCTTGTCTGCTGCTCTGAGAGAGTCCCTGCGCCTCTGTGTGCACTCCTCCACAGTCTTGCAGATCTGACTTCATCTCTTCTGAGCAGGGCTTGTCACCAGGCTACCCAAGTACCTCATCTGTACTGTCTGTCGGTGTGCTGGGATGCATCCAGAATGACAACAGCGACAGCTTTTGTCATCTTCCCTCTCTGGGCTCCACAGGGAGACCCACAACTTTTAGGAAAGAACAGCTACAATGCTGTAGTACCTGGTAAGCTACAGGGATGGCCTCAAAGCTCACAGCCCTCCAGCATGGCTGGCAAGCACGTCTCCACAGAAACTCCAGCACTTTGCACCTGGCTGCAATTTTGCTGCCAAATGAGCTTTGTTTTGATTTTCCACACATGGCAGAACAACAAAGCAAGGGAGCCACCTATGTCATATAGGAAAGAAAAACTTGTCAACTCTAGGAAATGTGCGTTATATCAAATTAAGTTGGTTTTGTGTTTCCAAGTCAAATCTACACTATTTGTTTTGTATTGTAATCAGCAGAGGTCCCTCAGCAGCCTCAAAGCCTATCATCATCTTTAAAAAAAAAACCAAAAACAAACAAACAAAAGAAAACACAACCACAAAATTCTGAGCTGCCATTTAGGTACATGTAAGTCAGTATTTTCTGGTCTGTTACTGACTGCCTTTAATAGTTGTTCATCAGCTACAGAGCTGCTTGGACAACAGAACCAAACAGCCACCTACACGGGACTGTTCACATTTATTATGTCTGTCCTTTGTATCTTCCACCAAGAGATATGTTATTTTATTATTCTGGCAAACAAAACTTACAAACACAGGTTGTCCTTGGATTGCTCCAACTTTCAAAATAAGTATTATCTAAAACTCAAATACTGTGAAGGGACTGAAAACAACTGTCACTGACAGATAAGCATTCTGTCTTTTCCTCTTTTTTATCAAATGTGCTTTCTCTGTGTAAATATTAGCTTCCATACATATGTGATGTTCAAAACCAATATGTAAACATAAATAAAAAAAGGTAAGACGGAGAACAACAGTTCATCAAAACAGCATACCCCAAATTTTGTTACACTTCGCAAGATTTGACTTACCCAGTTCTTTCTACGGTTTTTTGCTGATCAAACCTTCTCTGCAACAGGCAATTACATCTCATATTTTCTAAGATAGTATTATTTATAACATCTTGAGAATTAGGAATAGGTGAATATCAGTTTCAACTCACTTGTATCTAAGCAGAAATCATTTGATTCTTACTTTTCTCAAAGGCATGGGGAACACAACTTGCAGCCCCCAAGCTTGGAAGTGACTAAGGGACTACACAGAACTAATCAATGAAGATGCTGGGTATAAGTGAGGCTGCTGCACCAAGAGACTTCAGCAGCAAGAAACACTTTCTTTGTTCCTTTACCCTGCCACAAGAGGTGGCTTTTCCCCATCCCCTTACCCAGGGAGATGGGTGCCCTGAACCGCCTTCCCTTGACACTGATGAATCGCTCCATTCATCAGGTCACACAGTACTCAAAAGTCAATGCATGCTTTGAAAAATGTTGCTCCCCTCTGTCGACACACTGCGCTTGCAAGGACTAAGCGTCCATCACAGCTGCACCCACTGCAAAGGGTGTAAGCACAAGACGAGCGCTATATTGCAAATTTGTGTGAGCTATTAAGCGCAAACTTTAAGGAAATCCGAACACTAACTTCAGTCACATTCAGATTGGTAAAGCTAGGAGGGCATTTTCACGGACAATGGTCTAAAAGGGTTACATTAGTTCCCAGGGCTTTTGCAGAGCGTTTTTCTCTCGTTACCTTGGTAACTGCTACCTTGGCACCCCTGTTGATAAGCTGCACCACATTCTCCACTTGGCCTTTGTAGGCGGCTACAAGCAGGCGTTCTGAAAGCACGGCGACCACATCCTGCTGGCTCATGAATTAGGAGAGAAAGGTTTTCAGGTTTCTTCAATCCGAAAACAAAGGCTTGGGATCAGTTCAAGCAGCATGCAGGCAGGCGAGGAAGGATTCCAGCTCCCTGGACAGCGATGTTATTGCTATGCCATCCATTGGACCTATGGATCAGAAAACGACACTGCTGTCAGCCAACTTTCAGAAACAGAGCACTACAGCAGCTCCTCCCAGAGCATTCATCTTTGCATTGGTTTGGGAAGGGATCCCAAAAACTCCTCAGAACCTCCTGAAGACATTGCACTTCTGCAAGTGTGCAGAAGTTGCAAGGTGGAGGGATGTAGACAGTAGCACATTTTCAATGTGTCCTCATTTCCTCCCCTTGGAGGGAGAAAAATTCTTAAATTCTCTGAGAGCTTAATTCTCTTTCAGCCTGACTTCCATTTGTGTGGTCCCCTTTCACCCTCTTTCCTCCCGCCAGGTTTCCCAGTCTTTAATTAGCCAAGGATGGGTTAACTACTGTTGGGCAAAGGAACAAGAACAGGTTATAGTTACTGGCTGCTGATATAAATATACAAACCTCTGCCCTGGAAGCATTGAGTGCAGTCAGCAATTAAAGGCAGCTGACTGTTCCCTCACGAGTATAAAATGCTTCACAGCCTCCCCTGAACCATCCCAAGGACACCGCTGGGAGAAATCACAAACTGCTATTGTGAAAGACTCATCTTTGCTTTCACTGCAAAATTATGTTCTCCCCACTGAGCTGACATCATGCCCCACCGACTCCAGAAACAATTCAGATTTAGCACTCATCACGCAAACTGTATGAGTCTGCCCAGGCATCACTGACCCATCCAATGAACCATCAGAGCTGAAAAGAGTTTTCTGATATAATTACAGAAAATGTATCCACTGATCACTTTGAGCTGTGGAATCCAAAACCTGCCCAATTTGGGAAGATTTTGTCTTTATTTGTGCTTTTCTCACTTTAGTACCTAATTGTTTCAGTACAGGAAAAACACCTTCAAGATATCCAGTGTATTTCTGAATTATATGTCCTCCTCTCTTGAAATATCACTGCACTGCTCCTTAACAGCCACCAGTACTAAACACCTTGCATAGTTGAAAAGTAATAAGTGCAGCGTCCAGATGATGTTGGAGATCGATACTGGACTACAGTGTCTTTCATCCTTATGTTATCCTTTAAATCCATCTCAGAACAGCAACAACTAAAACTGTAGGTAGTAGTAGTAGAGGGTAGCAGAATTTAATTTGCACTCCTAAAGTAATTTATATTAACAAATCTTAGAACTTTTTATGAGCTTTGATTCTTATAACACACTTTGAGGTGAACAATATGCAAAAGAATATTACATGCATTTTAGAAAAAGGCCCTTGAAAGCTGAGAAAAGTTACTGCTTTCTCTGAGATCAATAGAAAGCTATGCCAAAGCCAGTAAAAACTCCAGGTAAATGACTCTTGATTTCTAAATGTAAGCATTAGGCAATACCATTGCCAGGTAAAAGATCCAAGTTAACTTTTCCTCACCTATCTCTTCCTAAGTGCAAACATGTTTGGAATGAAAATAGCTGCACATTTATTCAGAGAAACCAGACAAAGAGTTTCTGGGCCTCAAAGTCATCATAACACAGGACAACAGAGGAGCAGTGCTGTACCCTGTGCTACTGGACTGGATTCACCCACACCGTCAGTGTGATGGACACTGTACCCTGGTAACATGGAAAATAGGGAAGATGGAAGGAAAAATCCTCATGTCCTTCACTAGCACATCATACCCCCTGCTCCTCTGGCAAAGTGCTGTACACATTATAGTACAAACCATGTAAAAAGCACCAAGAAACACTTAGTAATTTGATCTGTGATGTACAATACAAGTTCAACCTTACCTCCTCAAGTATTTGATTTCCAGTGACTCATGCTTCCAAAGCAGGCAGAACCCCCACCCTCCATCCACACCCCCCACCCACGATCCCAGCCCCCTGCTCCCAGCACATCCCTGGCTCTCCCATCACATCCCAAAGTGGTGAACCCATAACAGGGGCACACCCCACAGCTCCCCTCCCTGACCAGTACACAGTGCAGGGCACACCTTACAACAGGGAGCTTTTCAGGCAGAAGATGGTGTGTTTCTGTGCCATCCCCTGCCTGGGCAGTGGTAGTTTCCAGGTGAACTGTGCCATCTCTTGTTTGTCCCCAGCTTATCCCTAAGCTAGCAGCCAACACTTTGGCTGGAGGCATGTACAACACATGGACATCTTAAAACTCTGGTCAGAACCTGCTTGGTTTTCTTACCTCTTAAATTAAAAAAAAATAAAAATCCAAACAAAACCAAAACCATGCAGTGGCATCATTGTCACTGATGGATTTGCATATTCACTACAAAAATCTCAGTCTCAATGGAGACATTTTCCTGACATTCCCGACTAAGTTTGCAGAAACCATAGATACTCATCACATCTTAGCCACACCACCAGAAAGCCACCAATGTCTCAACAATCTAGGGCTGGAAAATCTGGATAACCTATGCAAGGTAAATGCTGGAAATCACACTTCCTAGTTTAATTGTTTTCCCTCTCTCACGCTGCGTTCCCATTACTGCAGCACACTGAGATGATGATCCTCCTCCTGCCATGCCCTGCCACACTGGAGTGATGGACTCTGACCATGCCGCTTCTATCATGGAATTTGCCTTCTTGTCTTTTCCACTGCTTGCATCATACATAAAAGCATAGCAAGGAGCTGATTCAGCTCTTGGTCTTTTAGGGCTATCTCCCACTTTGCCCAGGTCTCCAGCAGCTCCTGCTCCCAGAGGGCAGTCACAGCTCGAGCCTGGCTCCTGCTCAAACAACAGGTCACATTCCCTACCACATCTGCTTTACATCTCCTCAACTGGGATTACCTGCAATTCTGAAAAGCGCGTCTAATTAGAATAGGAAGCCCAGACAACTGAAAGAACAACTTTCCTTTTCTCCTGAGCTGGTTGAAAAAGGTGATGGGTGAACAGGGGAGGTGGGAACAGCCTTCTGATTCCCCTCCCCAAGGATCCATTCCCAGCACAGTGACTACACTGGCAGTGGCGTCACTCCCCCCAGCTTTAACCCTCTGCGTGCCTCAGACACACAGAGAGTCTTTCCTTGACCACATCTGCACCCCCAGCAGCAGGAAGAAGGTACCAGGTGCCCAAGGACTGCAATTAAAAGCTTGACTGCTCCTTTCACACCCAGATGGTGCAAAATGAACCCAACAACATGATTACCGGCACTGCATCGCATCCCTGCTGCCAGCACCTGCTGCCCAGAATTAAATCCCTCATTATCACCCCCAAGATCCAGAAGCTCAAGGGAAGCACAGAGCAAGAGAATATTCAAACCTTATGACTTCAAAACAACAATAAAAATATTTATTTTCCTTTAACATATTTTGAAATGAAAAACAGCCGTCTCTGTGCTTCTTTGTTTAAGATCAGATTACTTACCTGGGGTGGGTTGGGAAAGCAACACCTACTTCCCAAGTCTCTCCAAGGAAACTGGCCAGATGTGATGGCCACAGGTTCCGTTGCTTTGTTGTGGGTCAATCCCTTCTGAGGACAGTGTGCTCACCCCATCGGTGGAGTGTGGAAAAGGACAGGCTGACTGTGGATTAGTGTTCCCAATCGGCAGCTGCGAGGCGCCGTCCCCAGTCGCTGAGGTCCAGCTGCATCCCCACGGATTACGCTCGCAGCTCCCTGAGCCACGCTGCCCTACGGATGCTCAGGAGACGTCTGGGGTGGCACAGCACCGTGCGGGTGGGCAGCTGGCTGCTCAGTGGCAGGGTTGTAAAGCTCCCAGCTCTGCCCTCTCCCCCATGCAACTGGCAGAGCTGGCAAAAAAACACTCCCTGCACCTTTCCCCTCCCCAGCTCCCTCCCCTCCAAACTGCTGCCAGGCTGCTCCTGTGGCCATAGCGCCGACACGTCAGCAACAAAAAAACCACAGGAACGATGCTTTTCAAAAGCCAAAGGACAGTCCAGGAAACATCAAACACCACAGATACTGAAAGGCTAGGCAATAGACTCTCCTAAATTCATGCAAAAGGTTAAAACCCGCAGCTTCCTCGCTGAGGCAAGAGAAAAAAGCCAAAACTATGAAAGATTTAGGAGCTATGAGCTAATCAATTTTAAGAAGCTCCCTGTGCTAAATGGAAAAGATGAAATGCCAGAGCACAGGTCATTCTTAATGCAATCACTAAGTTAATTCAGTATTTGAATAAAAGAATGCTTACATAGCTAACAAAAAGTTTCTAAGTGTGCTGAGGTACAAGAGGAAAGGAGAAAAAAAGAAGGGACTGCAGTTTTCTGCAAGGAATCCCAAATTCTCTTCTTTAGTTTATCACCAGAAATCATGCTGAATAGAATCACAGAATAGCAGAATTTCCTGAGTTGGAAGGGATCCACAAAGATCACCAAGTCCAACTCCTGGTCCAACACAAGATGGCCCCAAAAATCCCACCCTGTGCCTGAGAGCATTGTCCAAATGCTTCTTGAACTTTGGCAGGCTTGGGGCTGTGACAACTTCCCTGGGGAGCATGTAGTCCAAGAAAAAAATCTCAGCACCTGGTAGCTTTATTTTATTCAACATAAACAATGGAATAAAATTAGTCTAAAGTATTTTGTAATACCAAATATTAAGATACGGACTCAGACCATTTAGTTATGGGAGAGTAGACAAAAACTACTGATTTACAATAATAGTCTTTCTAAGAAAATTTCCTACATCTAAATACTGCTCATCTCTTCTTTGCTTGACTCTCAGAGCAAAACAGGTGGATTTTTTTTTTAGTACATGACAAAACCTATAAAATGCTCTTTTTCTCATCCAGCCTCTTTGCAAAGCAGTTTGTCATACATAAAATATGACGTAAACACTAAGATTGTATTCACTTTAGAATAACAGCATTATCCAGCAGAGTGGATTATTGCATTAGAAAAAGTGGGTTTCCTGGAACTCATTTATCACTTACTGCAGGATGCTGATATATCTGCCATTTCTCTCAGCTGACTTTAAAAGGGTTTTAGTCCAAGACATGCAGCACTACTTCCCTTTCAGTGATTTTTCTTTAGTTCCAGCATAAACTACTCATGAAAAATATCTATATATTTTGCTAAAGGGAGGACATTGCCTCTTACCCCATTCTGCCCCAAAAAACAGTTAAAAATCAGTCAAAAGTGTAATTGTGAAAGCCAGCAGCATCTTAATCTGGAGAACAGTAAAGCCCCCCACCAGGTCGAGAACAATGTGCTTTTGATTCACACTTTTCTTCTTTCCTTTACAACATCATCAACACTATTTTTGGAGTTAGGTTTTATATCAACCAACATTTTGAACTGGACATAGATTTTTAGTAGATTATATGTTGGTCTCGGGGGTGTGGGAGATTACTGATCTCATTACATACTTTATTGTGGAGAATACAATCATTCAGTTTTCATTTGGATAGTTGAATATTCATCACCCTAAGTATCACCGCTGTCTGGGACATCTGAAAACATTCCCTGAGCTTCCCCCCCCCCCCCCCACATGTTGCTATTAATTACTTCAACAACTACTATTTAGCAGCCTCCCAGGGAGCATCTGCATGACAGTTGCTCATCAGGCATCCCACCACAACCAGAGCAGACTGACTGATGTCACTGCTCCGCTGCAGGTGGCCGCCAGCAGCCGGACCCACAGCCAGCCCTGCTCAGCGACGAACGCAGGGAGACGGCGACCGCAGCTTCGCCAGCTGCTTTGGCCAGCCCGTCTCCGTTGCCTGGCCTGCACTCAGCGTAAATCCTCAGCTGCCTGGCAGCTCCCAGGCAATGCCTTGGTACCATCAAATCCAACATCCAGAGTTGCACCTGCCAGGCAAAATGCTCTTGGAGAGAGGCATGGACACATGGAGACCAGTGATGAAGATCAGAGGCAGTTTCAAGTCATTGCTTAGACGTAACTAATCTTGTACGCAAACAATTGTTTTTGTTTCCCTCTTATTTACTCCTCTGCCATGTAGCCCCGACCTCCCTTATGCACCGCACAAGTTATACACTTACCACTTTCCATATAACATGATTTGGAGGGTTAATTTGGTTTATCTCGTTGGAGTTTCACAGCTTTGTCACTCCCCACTTTTTCAACACCTGCATAAACACACACACACACGCACGTCAAAACCACTCAGTACAAGCAAGCTCAACTCCCAGCAAGCCCTGTCAGTTGAGCACTATTTACATGACAAAACCATATCTATTGTTTGACAGGGGACAGTGCCAGTGTGCAAGCACACATACATGACATATCTGCACCATTTGCATAAAACCAGTTAGAAGATCTTTCCAGCTGACTGCTGCTCAACAGAAGTGTCGGAGCCTAACCTTGGGAACGAGGCAGACTCACGGCTGTGCTCATGGGAGAGTGGGAGTTTATGTTACCCTCACACACAGTGGGGCTTCTGGATCAGAGACTGTCCCTCACTGTCCCCTTTTGTGTAGGAGCCAATTAAAATGACTGCAGGACCTCACTGTGAGCAGAAAGTGCCATAACCGTTTCCACAACCAACTCTCCTTCTCTGCTGTTCATCCCTTCCTTACCCCAAAGCATGTCCTCTGCTACAAGGGTTCAGATCATCTTTAGCATGGACCCTTCTGCTGCCATGTCAGAGTGCTGGTGCAGAGGTCTCCTCCCACCCATGTATGACCTGAACCCTCCTCCCTGCTCAGGCAGCAAGCAGCCCCACACCCTCCCAGACTGCATATAACAAACAGCAACTCTGGTTAATACTGAAAAAGACACTCCAGAAAATTTCAAGAAAAAACTAATTCCTACACTTACAGATTTTTTTTTTTCAAGGCCAGAAGATGCCACTACAATAATCTAATGCCAACCAGCACCAAGGCACGAACTCCTATTTGAGCTAGATCCTATCTTTTATACACACTATTAAAGATGTGCAGCCAGGCAGTGATCAAGAAATGCTCTGGCTGACAGAGCAGGGAAAAAAAACACATTTACCAGCTTCAAAATATTTTTCAGCTGGCAAAAGAGCAGTGGAGATTTTCTTCCTCTTCAAGAAAACCGTGACTTTAGAGCTGCCAGCAGCGATGACGCAGCCCCTCCTGTACCCTCAGAGCTGATATCTTGGGAGAGCGCTGGGAGATGCAGTGAGGTAGGTGGACCAGTGCCATCCAGTTCTGCACTGAATCGTGGAGACAATGTGAGTACATGAGATGTTTGGATATTGGCACAATATTCCTTAATATTGCTAGGTTTCTGGCATGAGAGCAAGAGTCTGGCAGGCGGTGTGTCAATTAAAAGCTTAACAAGGCCCAAGCTGAAAGTCAGTGGATGAAATCTTAGGGATGGAGCGGCCAGGGTGGGAGAAAGATGCATTCAGACAAGCATGGGTAGAAGTGCAGAGTATGTCCACTGTAACCCTCAGAGAGGTGTGTGCCCCTGCTATGGTGCACACCACTACCATCAAGAGATCACGACTTTTCCACTTGCCTCCCACCACAGGGTACTGCAACAGCAAGAGGAAGCAAAAATATCCAGGGATTTGCCACACCCTGGAAAATGGGCAAGTGAGAGAAAGTGAACACAGTAGGGAAGCAGATATGGAGGTCACATTTTTTTGCATGGAATCACTCCACCAGTCAGCACAGCTAGAACAGTAATTTGCATTTCCTAAACCCCTGCACTGATCCCCCAGTGCTGCTGTTGAGAAACTGGCTGTAACTCCCAAGGAAAAAAAAAAAAAAAAATATTGATGAGCTAAATTAGCTGCATCTGATTCACACAGAGAACTGCTTTAGGAAAGATCCCAAACCTGCTGAATCTGCCAGGGGGCTTTCTCTGAACTCAGCAGACTTTGGAAGAGAACTGAAAGAGTTGGGGCGCAACTTTAAATCATCTCTGAGGAGTTCCTAGTAAGGAGAAAAGTGTAGGTTTAGGGACTTTATCCTATTTTATCCATGAGTCTGGGCCAAAGACAGGAAAGACTCTCTGATTCAGTGCACAAAGCCTCCATGCTGCACACTTCTCATGGTACTCAGTGTTTTGGGTTCCACAGCAGCAGCTGAAGGGGACATAGGTTTTCCTCTTGAGACCATGGGCTCAATTCTGCTTTGGCAGACAGGTCAGGTCAGCTACCAAAACTGCTGTTTCCTGGCTGTGCAGGATCCTACACAACGCCCACAGAAGGTCTCTACTCCAATACTAGCGCAAAGCTGTTAATAAATTACAAAAAAGATTCCAACACATATGAAAGGACACATTTGTCAGCTGTCTCAGCAAACAGACTGGACTGCCATGTGAAGGCACAGAAACTGGGCCAATGAACAGAGATTTCCATGCTGTCAGTGTTGTACTCCAGACAATTACAACACTCTCTTCCCTATAAAATAAGCTGTTTTATCAAAATGATACCTAATATTTATCTACTGTACTGACAAACATAATGAAGCATGGAAGATCACTAGAGGATCCCTCTCCCCTTCCCTTCTTCCATTTTTTTCACTGCTTCCTTGTCTAGATAAAACACTGGAGGTTTTTTGCCACTCCCCTCTAGATAACTTATTCCAGCTCTCTGCTTGTTCATCCCCTGATGTAGTTCTTTTGAGGCTTGGTACTCAAAATTATGCAGAATGTTTGCAGAGGGCTCTTAATGTGAGCAGCCCTAAAGTGCAACCTGGTTCCAAAGAGAGATACTGAGCAGAATATGTGTGCTGAAAGAGGAAATGCCTGCTGGACTCTGAGCCTGGGAGCCAGTAGCATCCTTGAGAAGTGCAGTCAGCATCTTTCAAGGGCAGTGGGGTGTCCAGAAACCAGAGGAATCCTGAGATACCATCAAGAAGTAAAAAAACCAAGGAACTTATCATCTCCAAAGGTGAAAGAAGTGGGAAAGGTGGGAAAAAGGGAAAACGTGCTGAGAAAATAAGGTTCAACGGCTGCCATTGGCTGTTCTAACTGCAAGAACAGGAAACAGTGGTCTGAGATGTGAGAAATCATCATCATCTCCTGCTTCTCCCAGCCGAAAAATAGAAATTACCAACACCTCTTGGCTGCTGAGTGTGTTGTACACCCTCTAATGTCTCTGGGCCATAGAAAGTACTTACTTTTTACCCAAACTGGCGCTTTATCCTCTGGTTATTTCCCGCACTGTTTGTAGTTTTCCCATACAGACTGAGCACTCTGCACAAACTTTCCACAAGATCTTCTAGACAAAACTCTTCAACCCTCATTAGGGATGTCTGGCTGACTCCCAGCTTTGTGACAAGGCTCATCATTGATGTGAGACTCTGCCTGTTACTTTACTGGTCTTCTCCTGGGACCAATTCTGTGTTACAGAAGCCCTGAAATCCTCCATGGCCGAAATCTTCTTACTCCTGTTGGCCAGTTAACCCTTCAGGTCATGACAACCACACAGTTAATTCCCTCTGATCTCCTCTACAGATCAATTTCAGCATCTCAGAGCCCCTGCCTTTGCCTTTCCTTGCAACTGCATCAGACAGATCAAATTCACTTCCCAGCACACTCCAAATTCTCAGATTTCTGCAGCTTAAACAGTAATTCTCTGCCTTGTAGGAACCAGAGATCCATTCTTACAGTGCAGTGCTCGGCACTCAACTCAGCAGAGTTTAATCCTCTTGATTTTGGACCTAGTGGAGCTAAATCCCTGTGGATTTCCTCTCCTTTTGAAGTTCCTGCATTTCCTCCCTATTCCACCCTCTCGCACTGCTTAGAGATCTCCCACCACCCCACTTGTGAATTGGGGGTTAAATGCTGTTTCTATTTTTCTTAAGCTGGGGGGAAGCAAGAAGAACACAGTTGAGTGTGATGAGCCCAGTGGTCCTGTTTTAGCACCCATTTCTCTGTATTTACACAAGCAGGAGGTGCAGAAGCAGTAACAACTGGCAGACCCAAAACCCACAAACATTTCAGGCAGCAACAGAGAATGTATCTACCTGGAAACCCTTTTATATTATATTAAAGGATTGTTACATCCTGTTTTACAACATGCTGCAGTCCCCTCAGGATTAAAGCAATTATTTTCATTAGCAGCATCCCACAATACAAAGTACCTAAATAAGTAAAATTTTTGAGAAAAACAAGTCTGGGGAATAAAAATAACTTTAAAAATAAAACTAAAAATTAAGGTGTTTTGCACACATACTGTGGGCTGTATGCATCACATCAGATTATATTTTTTGTTGCTTTAATGTATTGTGCTATGAACTTGAAGATAATCTTCATGCTGATGGCATGGCTGATCTTGCTTTCACGTTGGCTTGCAAGGGCGACAGTAGAGAGCTGTGCAGGGATTATCTCAGTGGAAAATTCTCTGGTGAGACCAGAAGGTGCACTGATGATAGCATGATAGTGAGGGATGCTTTACAAGGGAAAAGACTCTCCTTGGACACTGACAGTTAATAGCTCTCAAATGACTCACTAACCTCTTCAACCAGAGGTGTCCACCACAGAAGCTGAGGACAGTAGCACCAAAGAACTGGAGTAACCATCTGAAGCAAGCACTCTAACTTACCATGGGAAAACACTCAGATTGCAAAAGAAATGCAAAATTCAACTGGGGAAGAAAGTATCAATAAATCTGAGTAATGACTTATCTTCTGCATGGACTTCAGAAATCCCATCACACTCTCGGGTCTAATTTTCTCATCCCTAGTCAGTGATCCCACAAGATGAGCAATCCTCCAGCATTGAGAGTGCCTTGTTTTCCAGAAATAATGAAACACTTTAGTGCATAGAAGGTCTCTCCTTGTGCAGAGGATGGGACTGTCACCCTGTTTTCTCTGAGTTTTTTAAAGCCTTCTACTTGTTCGTAAGATGGAGTCAGTCTCTTTAGCTTCTGCACAATATTAAGAACAGTTTTCACTTTTCTCACACATGTAACATAAACAAACCTTTTGTTTTTCATTCCCTGTCCTTTGTTTACATATTTCTAACCTGAAAACAATTGTAACTGACAGTTGGTCTGGCCATTGGCTGAGAGGTGATAACTCCAGAAGCCAATCCACAACCAGACCCACAAATGTATAAAAAGTAAGAAGTAAACAGGCAGAGACCTCTCAGCCTTGGGCTCAGCCTTGGGCTGTCTCTGAGGAGCAACTCTGCCCTGCAAATCTCTCGTGTCCGTGTGATTGCTTTGCGTGCCGTGATCACAGTGGGACTTCTCGAGGAAGCCCTAGTTTGTGATTTTGTCTTGAAGAATTCAAGCTAGCTAAGCTAGCCTCCTGCTTAGGGAAATCTCATTTCAATGGCATGTCTGACACTCCTCAAGCCACTGGTCCTCAAAAATGCAGCTCAACAGAGGTGTACAACGACAGCAGAGGAGACAAGGAGCTACACACTCCAAAGAACACAGCAGTGTGACGTAAATACCAGAACCCAGTGCCACAGGTTCAGTCCAAGCTCTTCAAAATCCCTAGCCACCCAGGAACTGGAATGCATTTCTATAAAAATAATGACAAAAATTTGCATTTTACATTTTAGACAAAAATTCTGGAAGGTCGCATTTGTTTTTTACTCACTCTTACGGATCTACGGTTCAATTTTTTCAGATGAACATTTTATAGCTGTGTCTTGCAAGGCAACCTCTGGAGAAGGACTGTGGGGGATGCCAGCTTCAGTCTTTCCCACTGCTTACGACAACAGGAAGTACACTGCTCCTGAGTGAGGAGAAACACATCATAAATGGAGCATCACAGCAGACTGAGAAACACAGAAATTTAATAACAGTGCTGTCCGCAGCACTCAGCTGCCTGTATACACCTGGGAAAACCCAGGCGTTTCCTCCTGAGGTCTATACATCCACTTCCCATTATAAACAAGTTCCAACCACAGCTCTCCAGTTTGGTTCCCACTGACTGATCTCTGAAAATAAAATTGTGCAGCTCTCACTGCTTTGTAGGGATGAAGGAAATGCAACAGAGACCTTAATTTCTTCCCAGAACTCACGCGACAAATCAATAAAATAAGGAAAGGGTCAAGTTCACAACAGTGTTCATGAACGATGGAAGTCACTTGGCCGGCATGAACTTTTGAGAGCTGAAAACTGCTAAGGATAAATAATCTCTCTTGATCTCTGAAGCAGAAATCATTGCTGAAATGCCAGTTCAGGGACTTCAATTAGAAAATGCTGTTGGAAGACGTTACCATCCCTCTTTCCTACTAATTAAAATCACCGCATAGTTTAGCTGCTTTTGCTATCCTTTTTCCTAATGCATTTGGATCAGCAGATGTGTTTAGGTACAAAAACCACCTGATAATACATAAAGGCATTGGAAACAGGCACTAGTTATGTCTATGACTTTACCTTTTGGTACTGTTTTGCTGACTATGTTGTCAATGACAATGTCACTGTCTTGTGAATAAACCTTGCTGTTTCATTTTCATTGGAAATACCAATTGAAATATAAAGAACCAAATAAATAAACTGCATTTTATCTACAGGTAAACTATCAACAGTCATGTTCAAGATGATGTGCAAAAAGATATAGCCTAAAGTGAGAATCAAGAAACGGTCTCATCTCCAGAGCTCATCCCTTCCTACAGCTTGGATGAACTCATATGCTACTTCTTAGGAATAAATGGTGTACCCTGAAAACAGGTTCCTAAAATGTCTCAGAGGTGGTACAAGTTCCATAGGTTATGTGATGTGACAATTTCATGTAGGGAATAGAGAAAGAGAAGTTTCTTTTTTTTTAAAGGGGAAAAAGAAAACAAAAACCAAAACAAAACAACAAAAAAAACCACACCAGAAACATTAAAACAGAAATGCAATTAAGCCTAATTCAAGATAATTTGATTATCTGTATCATTCTGCTCACCTCACCAGGTTCATCAGGAACACAGCTAGCGTGAGTTCACTTGGGTATCTTATCTCTTATCTATACTCTTTGGAAACTGTATACTAACAGAAGTAACTCCACATCAATACAAATAGTCTATCTGGCAAATAATATCTACAGTATGAAATTAACATAACAGGCTTACAATTTACACATTACTCGTTAAAGACTACTCACAATCCGAAACTCGGTTCAAAGAAAAGGGCCCAAAAAGTGAAATAGCTCCCTGTTCTGTATTTGTGAGGAAAATCAAGCAGCAATTGGACAGAGTGGCAGATGGTGTAGAAGGGATCCAGCAGCAATGCCGTGAACAGTTTAAGACCTGGGCATGCTACCCAGTATCTTGTATAAGATCAGAGAACAAAAGCATGGGCAGGATTTCAAGAACATCAGGGACTGCAGACAGATGACAGCTAATGTGAGGCTGAGGAGAAAGTGCACATTGTACCCTTTGATGAGGAAGAGGTCAGGAAAGACACTGCCCAGAAGGAAATGTGCAAAGCTGGACTGGAAAAGTCACCGTACCACCAACAACTACTGACAGCACATTGAGCAATAAGGGGAGAACAGAATTGCAGAAGGGATCTAGAAGAGCTGTAACTCTTCTAGAAATGTAACTGGGGATGGTCTGGTCTTTTTTCATGCTGGAAGAGGTCCAGATGAGCTTATACTGCTTGCAAAATCAGAGGAATGAGACATGAGGATGGATACTAAGAGAAGAGACGAAAAAGCAATGAAATGGTCTGAGATCGCACATGATCATCAGGGCAAGTGGAGAGGTTAGCAAAGGAGGGCAGGCAAAGAACTTCTCCCTTTGCTGAAGAATGAAAGGCTGGTAAGAAAGGAGAAGATTGTACAAGCAATGAAAAAGCTTCTTTTGCCAGTATTCTCTTCAAAACAATTGCTGAGTTCCTACACTGAGAGAGAAATGGAGGGAGAAAAAAGGGAATGTCCCAGGGACAAACCCATGCTGTCAAAAACCTTACTGGGGCTGTAGAGTAAATATTTATAATAAATTACTACTTCTTTATAAACTGTCATATTTGCTTAGTGCACATAATTCAAGAAATACACAGGTATTTCCCAAAGTACACTCCAGTCTATTTAGGAGGAGGTATTTCAAATTTTCATTAGGTGGGAATAGAAAGTTTATATACTCCTCTCTTTTGTGTAAGTCATGCAAGTCTTTGTTATTAAAGATTATGAACACTTTTTTTCTCCTCCCTGCCATTTTTGATGTATGGACAAATCACTTAAAAAACCAACACTGTAACTGATATATAATGGAGCCAATTTAATTGCTGGAGATCAACAACAAAACTTTAATTATCCACAGTAAGATGAGAATTCGAGTTTAAGAAAGCATGACTCTAAAACACTAATAAAGCTGTCCTCATCTTTGAACTGCTGCTATGAGTGTTAAGCATTTCACTTTAGATTAAATGTTGCATTCATTCGATGTGCAGTACTCCTTTGTATGCTGTATGCACACAGAAAAATACACAAAGCTGTACAAACCTGGTTTTAGCCAAACCCATTATTTTCCTGCATATTAAGTATATTTTAGCAGCATAAATATTAGTTATTATATTGTACAAGAGCAATTGTTCCTCTCTAGAACCGTTAATTAAATACGTTCATATACATCCATTAAATGTTCATATACTTACATTCAATTAATAAAATGGAAAGTATCTATTTCACTGCCTTTGAAATACAAGTATGTTGTGCTCCACCATTGACCTGGTGTACCTGGCAAAGTATTTTAAGTGATGTTGGAAAATACAATGAGTTATAAAGTAAAGATTTACAAGGCTAGACAATGTTGATACTGATGCTGGAATGACTATTTAGGTTTTAATCTTCTAAATCCAGGGGAGACAGGTTTGGTTTACCAATTTGTCAGCAGGACAGTATCTTCAAAAATCAGCTGTTCATTGAAAGACAATGCTTTTCCTCAATACCGAGACTGAATAAGGTGGGGTACATATTTTTCACAGTCAATTAATCAATCATCATCAATCAAACCCCACATTGGTAAAGCCCACCTAGAGTCCTCTTGAAACACATTTGTTTTACTTCCCGGAGGTGCAAAATCTTTGGTCTGCCATGCAAGTGAAACAAGTAGAAAAAACTTCCTGAAAAAGGACCAGTCTTACTGAGAAATGAGTGGCAATTAAAGCCTTCCACACACTAGCCATAAAAAACAGGCACAAAATTATAGCACACACAACAGCAATTTTTTTAAACTGAATATTGGGCTGACTGTATGAAGCTGTCCTACTGAAGGGAGGCAAAAGAGAGCTGGCACTGTGCTTTAAAATATATTTGAGAAACAGCACTCATAAAGGATAGTATGCAGACATTCACAGAGGGTGCTCATATTGTGTTATTAACCAAGTCGCTCCAAGCTCTGGATGAAAGCAGAAACAGATGTTCTGTTGTCTCTGAGACTTTTCTGCAAGTCCAGCCCAGTGGGGACATGTCTGTCTCTAGCTGCACACCCTGCAGAGCTGCACTCCAATACCTCCCTGAGAGCTTGAGCCAAGAAAAGATGATTTGCCTGTGCAAAACTGAGTAGAAAACATAGTAGACTTAGCTGGGGTAGGTTTAGCAGAGTGTACGGGATGGTGAGTGTCTGAAGAGTGCTCAATAATGTGTATTATCAGGGCATTGTATACCAAACTTCTTTCAAGATGACTGGACTCCACTATTAGTGGAAAAAAAAAAGGTGGACTGGGAGATGTTGCAGCAGCCTCAGTAATGGCAGTAAATTGAGTGCACAGTAAAAACCCCTCTCACACCAGGGCAAGGCAGAGCAAAGAGCCACTGTCATAGCTCATACCTGTTTTCATGCGGCAACATCCAGAGGGGGGAGAGGGTAATTGGGTCTCTTTGTTCATTCAGTTCTTAATCTCTCTGTTGAGACTGACAACGGGGGAGACCATTAGTGTCAGCTCTGCTGGGACTTTCTGTTATTAAGGCTACTTAAGCTTTTCCAAGTAAATTGCATGTGTCAAACTAACAGCACACAGTGATGGCAAAAAAGCCATTACACAACTGCTCTCCCTTTCTATTGATCCACCCAGGTGCAAGGGGGAAGGGAAAGACAAAACCCTGGCGACTTCAGCCAATTCTCTGCAATTCCCTGCTCCTCCCACTCATTATTTTACACTATTTACAGGCAATACATTAGTCATTCCCTCCACTACTTTCTCTTAACGGGAGGTTAACGACTGAACACACAAGCCCTTCACAAAGCTTTGCAATCGTCACCATGCCGGATACACTTCGCTGGATAACTTAAATCTTTAAAAGGTTTTGATTTAGATTAGTTAAATTTCCTTCTACCACAGATGGAGAAAGGCAAACAACTGTAATGCAGGCACAGGAGTGCCCCAGCTTCTTTCTTGCTGGTTCCTCTGACCACAAAGGGACAATCACCTCTAATTGTCACACACCTCTAACTCAGATGGTGCAAACCCCATAACAACAATCTGGCCATCCTTTAGAGAAAATATTTTGCTATGTCAAGGCTTCCATCTTCTTAGAGGAAGAGCTAAAGATTGTTTCTAGAGTGTCTGGAACTGCCATTATAGCCCTTAGCTCCCATCTGAGGCTACGGGATTCCCAGCACCTTTTAACCACCATTCATTTTGCTGTCATTAAAGCAGCAAAGCCATTCCTGGTGCCACGTTGACTATATATAAGCTTACATATGCAAGACCTTAAGTAGAAAATAAGTATGATCCTTGACCCTATTATATCACAGGGAACTTTCTATTAACTTTGATGATTTCACTCCAGCTCCTGATACCCAGAGAGCTACAAGGCTTGTTATTGTTCATATTTACAAATGGGTTTAAATCTTCAGGCTACTTTTTTGGATCTTGGAATATTTAGTCCGTGGATCTTGATCTATATCACATCATGCTGGAGAAATCTTTCTGCTAGGTGTAATGTTTGTCATTAAATCCATGTAGGCTCTTTGAGGCAAACAAGTATTTCCACCCTGCAATACAACTCCAAAATACGAATTGCAAAAAGAACAGTTCTTAATTCAAGTATGGGTTCAACTGTGGTATGGCATTCCTCCATTATATCTTACTTCCCTCTCTTTTGCTAGTTTTTGTACTGCTTTTCAGAAGAAAATCAAATGAGAAGGGGGAGAAACTGTAGAGGGGAAGTTTAAGCAGGTAGAACTTAGTCCATTCAAAGTTAGGGATGCCAAATTCAGCTGCCTGCAAAGACACTGTAGGGCACACACATTAAAACCGGATACTGTGACAGGCTGCAAGGCAGAGGCACCAGAGAATCATTACAGTTCTTGCACGAAAACAAACTTTTATATTTATGAACCTACTGGTTGTTTATTTGTTCTCTGTTTAAAAGTTTCATGATGAGCACAAGTAGCTGTGTCACTGTTTCATTAAGTACCCTGACATTTTAGCTGGATGTTTCAGAGATTTATGCCCCTCCCTCCAAAGGGGGCAAAAAGAGAGGCAAAGACGAACAAAGGACTCTGGAGCACTATGACCGTGGGAATGAGGTGCCCTCCACAGGAAAACAGAGGAGGTCTTTAGATAACAGAACAGACAGCCTATGAAATGTCACTTACTCAGCTTTCTCTAAAGATGGGGAGTTTTAGGACCACCATGTGTAGGAATTAATTCAAACAAATGAACAGGCTGTTATATTTTTCCTCTAGAAGAATCTGACGGCCACACTGCCCCATCTTTGTCCCTCATCACTACTCTTCAGGAAAGACAAAGGACTGGGGATACATATCCACAGGTAGCCCAAACTCATTCTCTTCAATGGAGAGCACGCTCAAGGAGATAGAAACAGAAGGCCATCCACACTAGGCACTTAATTTGGAGATTCTAAACATCCCTCTGGAGGAAAACTGTCGCTTTCCATTCACTAAAAGAGAGTCCCAGGCAGACAGGTTGGTTTAAGAGTCAAATGTCCAAATCTAAATAGCCTGATGTTTCAACTAACACCTGAAAGACCTGGCAAAATGACCTGCTCACTTTCTCACATTCACTCCAAATCATCATGTTTAAAATATATTAGCAAATACAGAAACTATTTATCCTCACTTAATTTAAACTAAAAAGAGTAATTTTTGTGTATGTATATGAAGGCATTAGATTAGTCCCATTTCCGTTTTGGATACTGAAACGTGAGTATGGGATTCAGCCTCGGTGGTGGTTCCCACTGTACTTCCACTACTGACCATTTCCAGTCTCTCCATAAGAATCCAGCTCTGAGCAGATGCACAGGTACATCTGGACAGGCAAGGCAGGTCTGTCAGAAGGTACACCCACTGTGCTGGCAACTGCATACCTGCTCAGCACACTGCCTGCCTCCCATCTGTGGCACAAATAAAAAGGGCAAAGGGCTCAAAATCAGCTAATACAACTGGATAGCTACAACCTGGATATCTGCAAAAAAAAACCCTAAAAAGATCCCAAATGCTTTCTGCTTTATTTGTGCTCTTAAGAGTCAGGTCCAGGAGAAACAGCAGAAACAAACAAACAAACAAACAAAAGTCAGGATTTGAAAGGAAAATGTTCAGAAGAAAATAAAATATGTAATTTAAAGTATTTTTGTAAATAATATATGTAATTTAAAGTCTTTTTGTGGTGTTTTGTGAGTTTATATACATACCAATTATTTTCAAGGTCTTATTAATTATGTATGCTCTGAATATATATTTCTATAATACAGTCAACAGCCATTGTTTTTGTTAAGTCATTTGTGCACATGAAAGAAAACCAGGAAACCCATACCACCATTTGATGTGAAGGTCTCCAACCACAACATTTGTCCAAGGTTTCACTCTAAAACTCTTACTAAATGTTTAAGGAAGCTTAATGGAGATACTGTCTGATTCCGGTTCCCGGCTCATCTGCAGGGATGGGAGGGATGCAGGAGAGCAATTTCCCTTTCACACACAGACAAGGATGAAGCCTCTGTTGACTTAGATGGTGTAATAGAAAATAACAGATAAATGTTTTTGCAGAATGAAAGAGAAAGAAAAAAGAATCTTTGCAGTTTTGTCAGACTTTTTGATTTCTGCTAACAATCTAAACAAATGCAGTGATTTTAGATGCCTACCAAAGCAGCACAAACTACAAGGAATAAAGAAGCCAGGTACTGAGATATACTCTAGTTCTCTCCTGTCTACTCAGAATTGCTGTAAGGCATGCAGTAATGAAGAAATTTGATTCTTTATTCAGTTGTAACATAAAACAATGCATATGAAAAAAAAAAATAATAAATAGAATTTCCTTGACAAAAGAGAACCATATGGAATTTCTGAAAGGGATTCCATAAACAAAAAACAGTGACTTAATAGCAAGGCAATTTAAATGTCCATATATTTCTCACAAATTAAGGTAAAAAGCATTTGATTGGTCATCTTGTTTCTACTAAAAACAAGAAGGAAAATACTGCCTGAAAGTATTACATAGAGGACCCCATATCTGCAGTCTCCCCTCATTATGAGGGAGAAGTGCAGCAGCCAGCAGCCACCCAGGCTGTCACCAGCTGTAGTGCACGGCAGAGGAGTTGGATGTGACCAAAGCAAAGCAGCACACCTCTAAACCCACCCCAGCCATAGAACAAATAATTTTGAACATCTAATCCCTACCAACAGCTAAATGGACACATGGCTGGGCTGATGCTTTGCCATTCCAACCCAGGAATAAAACCTCCCACAAGTGCAACAGGAAAAATACATTTCACTCAGCTTCACACCTTCTCCAGATGACCCAACACGCCCTGAGATTTTATGTGCAAAAAGAAGATTCCTTAAGAGACTTTTTGAGCAGCAGATTTAACTGGCATATAAGTGAGGCATTGGGAGGAACTGATTTAATTTTAAGAACCAATTTTAAATGTGACTTTAAAAATGTAAAAGCTTGGCATCTGTGGTAATAAAGACATAATCACTTGCAACAAAATACAAACTTAACAGTAAAATTTGACAGTTCTACTTTCTCACCAAAAAGGTACTATATTTTTACAACTGTCTATTCTGTACAAAGAAAAGTATTAGAAAACAGTGAATTGTTTGGTGTATATTTTATACAAAAAGACTGCTACTTCCCAATATTGTGCAGAGAAGGAATGATTTTTAGAGGGAATGATACTTCAATTACAATGGTAAAAAATAGTGGGTTTAAAATAGTTTGATTAATTATTCCAAACCACTTTAAACACTGGTTACAATTAAAAAAACCCAACATCTAACATTTTTCTTTCTGATAATTCACTGATTGTTTTGGGGTTTGGTACATTTAGAAGGTTGGGTTTTTTATTTTTTAACTCTAAGCACCCACTGTATCTCAAAGTATACTTGGAAGAAATCTAGTACCAGCTCAACTTCGCTACACAATCTTAAAAAAACCCATGATTAGTTAATAAGGTTTTGAAATCTTTCACACAGGACATATCAAGTAACTTTTGACACAGTCAACAAACAAAATTCATATTAATGGAGCACACATATACCTGAAACATCTGATACGAAACAGTTAAAAGAACAACATTCATTAAAGGGTATTTCCAAATCAATTAAAAGAATTTCAAAAGGATAAAGATCAAAAGAGCAGTAGCAAGCATCTCTCAAATGGAGTTGCACCTGGCACAGCAAACACCTGCACCATCATCACAGACACCTGCAAGCTCCAAAGCCAAAGTCCAATCAAGACAAAAGAAAGCACAGATCACTGTGTACTGGTGTCATGCCTGCTGCTTATCAGCCACTATGGAGCAAAACCACCTCCTCAATGGGGGGGGGGGGCGGGGGGGAGATAAATAAACAAACAAATAAATAAATATACACATATTAAAAATAATATATATGTACATATGCCTCTGTATTTATCTCTGCATGACAGATCTCTCATTGAACACTTTCATCCAAGTCCACAAGACACTCTAATTGCTACCTGCCGAGGTTTATTAGTGATTTACAGAGACTTCACCTCCTTGTTTTCCCTCAGAGCTGACAGTTCATCAGGGACACCTCAGCAGAGAATGGGCTCCCCTGATGCTGTGGGGTCCCAAGAGCAGTGGCTCCTGTTCCTGAAAGGTCTCTTCTTAGCACCTGGGTTGTCTCATGTCTTCCTAGCTTCCACTCGATTTCCAGAGAGGTCCATGGTGCTTTATTCCCCACCCTGCAACCCAGCAGAGGGAAGCAGGAGAAGGAACCCTCGGTGCAGGATCATTCAAGATTATATTTAGCCCAGTTTGGTCTTATGCTCTGTAATTTGGGCAACAAATTACTGGCTCCACTGAGGGTGGGGAAGAAGAGCACATGCCCCAGTGTGCCTGATCCTGCTCTAAGTAAACCAACTAATCCCCTTCTGAACGACTTGATTCCTCCAAAGCAATTATTTTAGAAGACAGACAAGACATCAGTCTGTATTATCAATATTCAGACATTTCCATAAGGCTCTTGGATAAAGTCTCAGCTATTTCTCTTGTGCCCTCACTGATAACCACCTAATGCAGAGTTGCCTCCCAGGGTGTGTAGGGCTGTGCACAGCTTTGGACATCTCCAGCAGCCCCTGGATGCATCAGATAGTCAGCACACAGCAACAGGTCTCAGTGCAAACAGAGCCAGAGAGAAGGAGAGTTACAGGAAAACAAAAATAAAGAGCAATAGAGGTTCCTGATAAATCTACAGCACCATTTTAGCTGAAGAAACAAGAGACGTAAGCTGTTCTGCTTATCAAAACCTCCTGTAGGGCTACGCTTCTAAGTAGGCAGACAAGAGATGTGGTCATAGATGAGCTCATCAAGCCTCGGCACCACCAATGCAGAGAACAGGAGAGTAAAGACAAAGTTCAGATGTCAACTTAAATTCTGTTTTCAAACTTCAGTCCTTCCGTGTAACATAATATCATAAGAAAAGGGAGCAAACAGTTCATCTGCCAAAAGCTTGTCTAATTACCACGAACTTGTTTGCTTCGCATTTCTTGAATTCCTTTCTCTTTGCCAGACAATTGACTAAGAAATACTCCTTTCCTCAAAAAAGCACCGAAGCAGAATAAATAGAACAACTAATATAAACTGGCAGCTGTAAATTAATCTATATAGCAGGCAGTCTGGAAGGCTTTGTTCATCCCTACAGCTTTGTCGGCTACAAACCAGAGGAAACAAAAACAACCCCAAATACTCATGCACATCCGCACACTGTTCATTAAACAGCAGCACTAATACTTAACCTCACCAGATGCCGGGATGAAACAAGCAGCCCAGCCTCAGTGCACTCAAGTGGTATTGTGCCAAACAAGGGCTGTTGCAGTGCTGGCACAATTGTCTGAAAAATAAGCAGCCTCACACGCCTGCATGCACAAGCCAGCAAGCGAGTGAGTGCTTCCATTGCTGCCTCAGTTCCTTCAAAGGCTCTCACACTTTTAAAACTGGCATCATTTGAACGTGTTACAAACAGACTACAGAGTAAACATATGTTTTGTTTTTCCAAATTGACCCCTGTGCCCTCAATTTATATTCACACATTCTTAATGAAGAATCTATTTTTGTCATATTTATTTCCCCATTCTTGTCAATTTAAAGAAGCTGAACCTAAGAAAAAAAGATGGAGTTTGCACAGTGAAACCCCCTAATTTATCACCTCTTTGCTAAGGAGAAAAAACCCACAGCTGTTCTGTAGCAGCTACTATAGCACTAGGTTATTAAGCATTTTATTCCTCAAACGTATCTAAACCACATTATTATATCCTAATCACTCTGCAACTATAGAAAAATGTTTATCGAAACCTCTGATAAGCAGTTTTATAACTATTTCTTTAGCACTGATCTGGGAATGAAAACATAAACAAAGAGGGCTGGCTCTAAATGTTTAGTGCATTCAGGTGATGATAATTGCCTCAGAGATACATTATCCCACATAAAAATCTATAGTTTTATCCAACATAAATAGAACAATATATTCATTCAAAGCATTCAGATCTAAGCTCCCAGGTTCTTCGGGGGAAAAGGCAAAGTCCGTAAAAGCAAACTGAGTTTTTTAAAACTCTCTCTTGATCTATGGTATCATATGGAGAAAAAAAAAAAAATCTTTGTATATAACTGTTCATGTTACATAATGCAGTATTCAAATACCATGGAGAAAAGCAACCAAATCAGTCTTCTCCTTTCCTGCCATTTAAATGTATTTTATTCAGGAAAGTAACCTCTAGCTGATTACTTGCAGCAGCAGCATCAGTAAGAATGTGTTGCAGCTCATTTGCCAGAGCTGCAAGAATGAAGCTCATTCTGTGCTCAAAACATACCTCCATAAACAAAGTGAACAGGTGCCTGTGGAAATATCCTTTTTATGAGGTCTTCGTTTTGGGTTCTTCACCTAGCACCACTACCAAAGGAAGTTGACAGTTTCAGGTACCCACACAACAATGCATTAAAAAAATTTAATATGAAACTGAGTTATTAACCGGGTCGATTCATATAGCAGTAGAATAAGCTTCTCAGGGAGATGTTGGGATAATAAAAACTTTATTATGCTTAAACATTAAAACCAGAAGTAAAACCAAGTGAAAGATAAAGGGAGGCACGTTATGGCCACTGGCACCCTATGGTTTGGACTGGATCCAGCACATTTTGAAGGCAGAACCTCTACAGCAGTGGACAGACAAGCATCTTCCATTGAGAAAGCACTCACAAAGCACCAGTCCAAGTACATTTGCCTCATTCATGTTCCTTTCACCTGAACTCAACTTGAACCACAGTCACTGGGGGCTTTCTTTTTGATCCTTACTTCTGTCAGTTCCTTAAATGGCAAAAGCACAAGACCACCAGGGCTGAGCATGGAGACCAACAAGGTGAGCAAAGTGAAACTTTCCTTACCAATAAAATATATATATTTGACACATTGAACACATAGCAAATATATTTATATACATATGGTTTTATTCACATTGCTTTCTACACTCTGCATTATGGTTTATAGATACCTAAGGTGATTTTTCCCTCCTCCATCTGTTCTGTAACACCGCCTATCACACTGAACCTGGCAACCCTGCTCTGGGCACCTTTGGCACGTATCCCTACAGCTAGGCTCCAGCAGCTCCAAACCCTGCAGCCCCAAGCTCCAGGAGTAAGGCAAGCCCTGGCCAGGTCTCACCACCAGCACTGCACATAACCATCCTGACATTCGAGAAGAAAGCTTCTGTTCCCCATTAAATCCCCTCCAGTAACAGCTGGACCTGAGACATCTCCTCTGGGCAACTCCCACCTCTCTCTGCATCAGAAGTCCCTCCACACTGCCCTGACACAGGAAAAGCATGAGTCCAAGAGAGCTTGTGTTTGGCTTGGCTTTGCACCACAGGTCTTGTACTCATGCTCCCACTGAGGCTGAAGAGAATTGCAGCAAGCCCCAAATACCAGCCCTGGCATGATGTGCAGCTGTTCAGCTAGGAGCCAGCAGGGAGAGGGACAGCAGAAAAGCACTTGTGGGACTCTAACCGCAGGTGAACTGATGCACATATTCACCCTACATCACTAAAAAGTGAAGAAAACTTTGGAGATAAGGGGTAAAAGGGTTACAGTGAAGTATCAACATACCCATTTCTATCCCTGTAAATTGTGCAATTCCTTACGGGAAGGATTATGTCCCCAGAGAACCGTGCTGTGGCCAAAACACACCCCCACACCCCTCCTTGGAGTGCCTCCCTGGATAATCCCCAGCAAATAAATCCTCTCCTGTCCAACCGTGCTGTCAAGTGCTAATGGAAACTGTAGCTTGCAGGAACAAAACTATTTCCAGCCGTCAAAGGCAAAATCCCCCCCAACTACAGGCCACCACATCCCTTCACTGAAACATAAACACAAACCAGAAATTACTTATGAAAAGCAACTGTGTTTAGTTCTCCTACTTGTGTGTGCACATACATATATGTGCATATATATATATATATGTATGCACACATATATATATAGCACTGCCATCTGTCAGAGGCTTCTACCAACAGCTGCAGGAGGCAAAAGCCCCCCTGCCTAATCCCCTCCTCATGTGGGAAAATAGCTCATTTTACTAGCTGAATGCATGCTATATATTTTCTTTATTTATGTGTATCATTAGACATTCTTTTCTCTGTGTCATGAATGAATTGGGGAAGAGTCACTGATTTCTAATGAGGAAGAGCAGAAAGGCAGGGTGACAATAAAGGGACCCTGTATTAATCAAATGTCCACCCCAGACAGGAATTCCAAGGCTTTAATCTCTGTCTGGGAGAAGTCTTGCTTAAAGCTTTCACTCAAAGAGAAAAGGAGAGATTTCACATGGCAGGTGCTACACTTGCTGCAGGAGGGTAAAACTCCATTATTACACATTTCTGGTGAATATTAAAAGAAAAAGAAGCAAAAGAAGAAAGGAAACAATACAAGCAGCAGCCTCAATGCAGAGGGAAGTGGGAAGGAATGGGATTCCTTGCTAAATTCTCACATTATTCCGCATTAGCAATTTTAAAAAGACTAAACAACATAACGGGCCAACACACTTGTTCCTCATCTGTAAGCAACTCAGATGAGGCCACATTTTGTTCTGGCACTCCACATGACTGGTGGTGCCCATGCAGGACAGAGAAAAAGCCAGAGCATCAGAAAACATGAGTCTGCACAGCTCCATGGCACAGCTTTGCCTTCACATCCTTTGAGCTGGGAGACTGCTTTCAACTCTTCCCTAGAGGATGTTCCTGCCTCTCGGCTGAAGCAGCACAGGCCTCTGCTGTGCCCATCCAAATGCACTGCTAGTGCAAAACATTTCCCTGCTCGGAAATCTGGAAGAGCCTTTGTAAACTTCCCTCCCTCCCTCATCTACTTTCTAACTTGTTTCAACCCCAAGGAGAAAAAGTCTTGCCTTTCTTGCCTGAGCTTCTTTATGTCCCTCTGTAACAGAATTACTTAACTGTTTTGGCATAAAAATTGAGTGGACTAGTCGTAAAAATGACCTGCCAAAGAAAACATATCCTCTGTCCCTGCAATATTAAATTACATATTTGGGTGAGAAGCTCTTGTTTATTACTTGTATTAGAAATTCCTGTCTTGCCTCTCCTGGGATGCCACATGAATGACTGGAAAGGTGATGTCAGAGTAAGCACTACAGCAGAAGTGCCAAAGGAAAGGAAAAATCCTTTCTGTTACTTTGTTTTGTTTTGGATTATGTTCAGGAAGATGCATCACTTCAGTACAATCGCCAAAGTGTTTCCTGCATCATACCAGTCTTCAGCCTAGAGCTGGATATTGCCCATCCTCCCGTGCTGGCTCTCCAGGGAGACCTCCAACACATTCAGAGAAGACAGTAGTGTTTGGAACACCATATAATGAAAAGTAAAGCAATCAAGGGAAACAGCAGACCCTTTCAGACTTGCTGCAAGCGACACTGAAATAAAATTATATAGTTTTCTTCCTTCATTCACGGGTGAACTACAAGCAAAGAAAGCAGTGGGTTGGATTCCTAGACCTGGTGAGATGCATGCAGAGCCTAATCTGCCCAGTCATCAACTTCATAAAACACATAAGTAACAATGACTCTCACATCTCGTGGACTAATCTCTAAAACTTAGACAAATTTACAGCCCTTCAGCTCAAAGCACCATGACTTCAGTATGTTCACCCAGCTGTGTACTAAATGTATCCTGCACCTTATATTTCTCTCCTATTGCTTCATCGAAGTATTTCATCCTTCTTTCATCACTCTTCTCTAAAAGCAGCTTACTGCTTTCATTTCAAATATAAATAATGCTGCTTAACCATTTCAGATAAACCTTTTATCAGTCATGTTCATACCCCCAAAATAATGTCGCAGTCATTCCATTCTCACACAATATATAAGCAATTGCCTTAACTCTCTAGGCCAGGTACCCTTTCCAAAGGCATGCCACAGTTTAGAATAAAAGAACACTGCAGCTATAGCAGTCATACACATCAGGAAACAGGTAACAACAGGAAAAATTACCAGAAAGTTCTGATGAAGATATAAGCATTTATTTAAATATCCAGCAATAATTACATTGTAGCAAAATAACTGTTTTACCTTCAGGAACTAACACAAATATTCATTCATGCAGTTTAGGAAATCCAGCTTAGGTCATTGTTATCCAACCCCATCTTATCCAGAAAAAGGATGATGTAGATTGATACTGAAGGATCATATGGAGTCAAGGGAGAGATAGTTTTCCTTCCTTCTCTTCCCTAGCCATACACTTCTGGCCACTGCGTGAGGCCAGGAGGAGGTGCTTTTTGGTCCAGCTAAGCCAATATAGCTGCTCATTTTCCTGCTTTGTCTTGTTATACCAAAGAAAGCCCATGAGAGAATATAAGGGGGAGGTCAGGACATTCTGGAAAATATTATCAATTAAAATGCTCAACCAAGGTCCCTACACCTGTTTAGGTTCATACTTATAAACTTACTGAGAAGGGAGAAAATTGACAAATTCTACAAAGGAAGGTCAAGATTGTCATTGAAAAGGTGAGAAGAAGAAAAACTAAAAGAATTACAAACTTCCACCTTGCCCTTACCACCCAGAAATAAATGGTTAAGCAGTCACAAGAATACAAGAATGGAAGTAAGGTAACACAACTCTAACAGCACAAGAATCATCAAAAATTATGTCTGACGTAATATTCCTCTTTGACAGCATAACCTCTCAGTAGGCAAAAAGAAAAGCAGTATATGCATCTTGAATTCAGCAAGGCTTTTGACACTGACACACGAACTAAGAAACTACAACCTATGGGTGCAAGCTAAGTGCCCAAGTGGTTTACAAAATCAATAGCTTGGTAGTTATCTCTGAAAGTTTCTTTATCAAACTGTCTTAAAATTTCTGATGGGCTCCTATATATGTATGTGCTGGGTCCAGTTTTGTTCAAAAGTCCCAACTGAGATCAAGGAAACAGAGATGACAGTTGTGAAATCTGTCTCTAACATCAGAATGGGTAAAATTTCAAGTTTCTTAGAGAGACACGGGTCACATTTCAAAGTAATTTCAAATTGAAGAAAGGGTCTGGCATAAAGAGGATGCAATCAATAAAGTTCAAATTTCCACATTTACACAGGAATAATCAACACTAAAGATGCAAAAAAATAAGAATGAACTGACCAAGCAGGAATACTGGAGGAAACGACATGTTAAGACACAGGGAACCAAAACCTAAATGGAAATAAAGAATACAGTGCTGAAGGATAAAACACCTCGCAGGCTGGACATGTTAGTAGTGGCTAGAGAACTGTCGGTTCTAGTAGGCAAAGGAAGAAAAATGCAGAGGCTCTTCTGTATGAGTAAAATATGCCAGTGTGACTTAGATTATGATGTACAACCATCTTTATTAAAATGACACAAAAAGAAAAAAAAAAAAAATAGTGATGTTGTTGTAAAGCAACCCATGTTTAATTAATTTAGCATAGCTTGATTAAAAAACTCCCTTACTTATCAGAGTTACTCATGTTCCTCCAGATCTCTCCACCTCAAAAATGGGACTCAGTGAAGTATGAACACTGATAATGTATATTTTTCACTTTATTCACTTTGAATGTGACCACTAGACCATATTAAATTACAGTAAAACTCACCAGTGAGTTTTCTGAGAGAAGACCTTCTACATCATCCCACTTTTGCTAATCAAATTGCTTTAAAAATGTACATGAAAATCTAAGCACTTGCAGCTGTTCATTGCAAACTGAGTGAAAAGAAGCAGTCCCGGTGCTGAACCTCTCCAGTATTAACTCCAAACTAGCACAGGTCTTGCCACTTTCTACAGTTAAACAGCTTTCTCATTTCAGAAATAAACTTTAATCACCTTTATGTGGGAAAACTCTTTTTAGTGTGTCTTTTATTTCACAACTAGAAGCGTTCAGCATACAGGATTGTTGTATTTACTACTGTTAGAATCTCAAAAACATGAAAACTTCCTTTAGCAAGCTGCCAATTGCCATCCTTCTTACAGTGGAATAAGGTGCTCTTGCACTTTGACTATTAAAACAAAATGTGCATTTCCCATTTAACATAATCCCCTACTACACCACATCACTTTTACAGTACACTTAAAGACACCAGGGGATTTTCAACAAACTGTCCAAAAGACTTTCTCTACTTTAGGAAACAATCTCTATATATATTGGTGTCCACAATTACATAGATTGGAAATAATCCTGAAGACCCTATTCTCCATAGATAACAGCAGTTACATGTTTTGCAGCCTTTCTTAATAAGCAGTATATCCATATCCCACCATATTATTATTGAGCATATTTATGATACCAGAAGAAGCAGTGTCCTGCCTATGCTATAACCATGATGGAAAGCATTATGGAGAGCCAGGTGAACATGTACATCAAAGCAGCTGCAGAGTGGCCAGCCGGAAGCAACCTAGGCTGTTTGAGAGGACTCAAATTAGGAGAGCAGTGAGATGAGAAAGATGAAAAGGTCAGATAGACAAATAAAGCAGCAACTAGACACAGAAGTAGCACAGTCCAGTGATGTGACCAGAATACATATCCATATTCCAGTCCCAGGTCTGACAGAGAATTTCCCTGTGCTGTTGAGAGAGTCATTTAATTTTCCTACACTTGTGGTTTACAAGCTTTAGAGACACTGATTCCAGATTTACTGAGACATACAGTGGTAGTGCAAGAAGTAATGCACTACCATTTACACTCAGCTAAGTTTCTTAGAGGAAACATAAAACATGACAATAGAGAGAAGGGGGAAATTATGTAAGGGAGGAGAAGGAAAAAACCAAAGAGGAATGCAAAAATAAACAAAGAAAAAACAAGGAGCTCCTTAAACAAGGAACTTACAATGGAAGTTTGAAACTGACACTTTAACTCAAGATTAAAAGTTTGAAAAATCATCAATGTTTCTGAAATACAGGTTTCCATTAAGCCATGTTATGGAAAGTAGCAATATGGAATGTTATGGAAAGCAAGGGAAACCAGCACAAAGCAAGCCAGCCTCTTAGTATATACAAATAAATAATTACAAATCAGGGATGTGTTTATTTAAGGAATATTCTTCAGGATCCGTATACAGACTGATCACAATGAATCAGGGCACATGTTCTAGGAAAACAGTGGGGGGTTTTTTGTTGTTTTTGTTTGTTTGTTTGTTTCTAATTATTTGCTTTCTGAAGACTTATGTAGAGTAAATTATAAAATTCTCAATGTGGCAAAAATTTCTGCTGGCCAAAAGGTACCTCTGATTTCTCCAAGCTTCAGCCACTTATTTTCAGGAAGAAATGAACACTATGTGAGTGTCCTGAAAATTGGCTTTGTTTGCTTAGTCTTCTACTTTGAATGGAGCAGAGGTTCATAGGCAAAGTAATTTCAGAAATTACTAATGCTACTCAAACAGCCATATGCCTCTATTTTTACACTGCCCTCCATTCTTCTGCCAGATGCTTCTCTTCTTTCATTTCATCTGCTTAATGAAGCTCAGTTATTTAGGCCCCTGTGCTTTGATTTTAGAAAATTATGTAAGATACTTTATAAAAAAACATTTTCATTATGATTAAGAAGATGACTGACTGCCTCATTTTATTTTTTTTTCCAAAAAAGGTAACATTTAATTTAGCTGTTCAAAAAGGTACTTGGTGGTGCCAATATCCCACCTTGCAGAGGATGAAACCAGAGACAAATCTCCAGCCAGAATTAAAATAGGCACAGGAGACTTAAAGCAGATATGGCCATACATGTGGAAGTACCTGACATTTTGTCCCCACTTGTGTTGTTGGGGACATCTGAAAAATACAAAGAAATGACAATGTAATATGGAATAGCTAACAGTCTACAGGTCTGGATGTTTATCTAAGATCTCACTGTACAGGATTCCAGACATGTGGATGGTTTGATTATCCCGGGATCCCTCTGAATCTAGCAAATCTCAGTCTGCTATTTTGCTCATCTCTAAAGAATTAGTATTGTAAGACCCCCTGAAACCTCTTATTTTATCTTTATGCTCCCATGATACCCAATGAATTCAAACTGCTAACTTGCATGACCTTAGAATACAGGCTGCTGTGTGACTAATTTTTAATTTGCCCTAATCAAAACACTGAAGAAGGAATATAGAAGTCAAAAATCAATATTCAAACTCACATTTATTACTAGTCTCAAGGGTGCAATTCATCTACCCTGAGGAAGCCAAAGAAGGGTGGAAGGTCTCATTTGGATGCTTTCTGGCACAGCAAGGACCACTATGACAAAAGCAGAGCGTAGCAGTCACAAGAAGTTGTGCTGCTCTGAGTAGGAGAATTACAGAACAGATGCAACCTCCATAAGGAATCCTCACAACCCACCATCTGAGTTATAGAGTGGTACCACCACTTCTGAATAGAAGCAAAGAGGCAAGGCTGGAAGTAACTCACAGCTGTAGGTGTTCAGGATCAGCCCCAAAAGTGCTGTTACCCCCACAGGGTAAAAGGACTTCCAAAGCTGGAGCACAGTTCTCAATCCACAAAAGCAGCTGCACTGCCTGGGAACGCAAAGCACCTCAGGTATCCTTTACTGCACTGAGCAGTTCCCAAACTGCCTAGGGGACATGCTCAGAAGGTGAGAAAGGCACCAAGGGTCAGTAAATGACATCAATTAGAGTTTCAGAGTTGACCTACTCATTTTCTGTTAGGCAGAGGGATTGCACTTCCACATTGCCCTGTTATGTACTGTGTTACAGGGCAAAAGAGTATTTTCCTTTCCCAGATGAGATGAGCTTTCATATTTCATAACACAGCTGTTTTTACTGACAAGTGAGAGTTTAAAGACCAGTTAAGCTTCTTGCATACAAAACCACCGGTAGGAGGAAAAAGGCCAGGTCCCCACCTGTGTCAGGAAGGAAAACATTAACACAGCTTTGGAGCAGTTGATTCAGTGTTAGCTTGTCTGCTTTATTTTTAATGAACCATGAACTAACAGTTAATACCTTGACCCAGCACATATATAAAACCAGACATAGCCCCAGGGAACAGGTTTGCTCCCAGGATCAATCTAACCAGGAGAAAAAAGTTTCATATACGGGTTTGGCTTGATCTAATTCAGCTACAGCACAAACCAGGGCCAAACACACTGCAGGAATGACAGTGCAAACATGGCACAAGGGGCAGCTGACAAGTATTACACAGGCCAGAAAAAAAGGAACTTATTAATGCAGGGCTGCAGGAGAGGTTTCATAGCATGCAGTGACCCTCCTTCCTTCTGTGCCTTCCGCTGCTCAGCGAAATGACTATGCAGGATACTGGAGCAAAGGCTGTACAAGAGGGTAAATGGCTTTCTGATCCACCAGCTAAAAAGAGAAATTCAGCAATTTGCTTTCAAGAGGTATCTTTTTAAAACAGTTCGTGGTATCTATGCTACAGATAATGGGTATTGCAAGAAATTCCCTTAGCATGAGGGAATTTGCCCGGGCTCTTTTTTCTTCTCTTACACTAGGGTAATGTGATGATTCCCAAATCCTAATGCACATATTGCTTCTGATTTGTATCTTAGAGTAATCACAAACACTTGCCTTGAGGGGCTGTAAAAGACACTAGAGTATTACAATTATTATTTCAGTTGCCACATATCCACCACAAAGATTACCATGGGACCAAATTGCCCTCCTAACTTGGCAGTTAGTCCATCCTAACAGATGGATTCCAAGTATTTCTCTCTTTCTTCTCTGCTTACGGTAGCTTTTAGGCAGGTGAACACAGGTAGCAAAATGACCTTTCATTTCAGCAGCAGCTGGATCCAAATGATGTCAACATACAGTAGGTAAAGAAATACACAGGACAGGCTGGAAAATTAGTAATGAAGTAACAACAACCCTCATGAATAGGTACTCCCCTCTCCTTGTCCATTCTGGAAAGCCAAAAATGCACCAAACATTGCATGTAAGGGGCAAGTGAGGAGAAGAGGAATCCTAAATTTGATCGCCTTCTAGCTCAAGGAAGTTGTAACAAGTTTTGTATTTTTGCCCTAACCTTTAAATACTAACATTAAAAACTCATGAAATAAAACACATGAGCACAGTCAAAAGCACTTCTGAGAAAAAGGTGGGTGTCTAGAGGTGACTGGCACCCTGTGGTCACCCTACTCCTGTCCCCAACTTCCATTACTAACTAAATGATCCCCTTCACTATCCCACTTATTTTTTCCTTAAAAATGTTAGGAAATGAAAGCTTGCCTTCCTTCCACTATATGAATGGAAAGTGAGAAAACTCAGTACACTCACATACAATAAATCTCTATGAACAGGGAAGACAAAGATCATCCATTATAATCACCAAATGCCATGGGAGCAGAGCTTAACTCTGACATGAAGGAAACATCTGCCTCCAACATCACAACCAGTACCTTCCGAAAACAGAATAATCTTTTTCTGCACAACTCAGCAGTAAAAAAAAAAATCTTCTGATTTTTTCTAGGCATTTCTTGAACCCCCTGGCTGGTCCAAGTTGTTCCTTGTGGTGGTTTCATCTTAACCAGATGCCAGGTGCTCACCAAAGCTGCTCTAGCATCCTCCTCCTCAACTGGACAGGGGAGAGAAAATATAATGAAAGGCTCATGGGTCAACCTAAGGCCAGGGAGAGATCACTCACCAATTACCATCACAGGCAGAACAGACTCGACTTGAACGCATTACCAATCAAATCAAAGTAGGATAATGAGCAGTAAAACCAAATCTTAAAAGCACCTTCCCCTCACCTCTCTCTCCTTGCTGGGCTTAGCTTCATTCCTGGTTCTCTGCCTTCCTCCTCTGAGGAACCAAGACTAGGGGAAGGACTCCTTACACCCTTCCCCTCCTCTAGCCAGGGGTCCCTCCCACAGGAGACAGTCCTCCACAAACTTCTCTGATGTGAGTCTGTCCCACAGGCTGCAGACCTTCGCAAACTGTTCCAGTGTCAGTCCCTCCCATGGGGTGCAGTTCTTCAGGAACAGGCTGCTCCAGTGTGGGTCCCCTGTGGGGTCACAAGTCCTGCCAGCAAACCTGCTCCAGTGTGGGCTCCTCTCTCCACGGGGTCTCATGGGGCTCCAGGAGCCTTTTCCAGCTCAGTCTTCCCAAGGGATCACAGCGTTATCTGGGCATCCACCAACTACACTGTGGAGTCCACCGTTGGCTTCAGGTGGATCTCTGCTCCCCCATGGACCTTATGGGCTGCAGGGGCACAGCTGCTTCACTGTGGGCTGCAAGGGAATCTCAGCTTCACCTTCTGGAGCACCTCCTTATCCTCTTTCCTCACTGAACTTGGTGTCTCTCTCACATATTCTCACTCCTCTCTTGGGTGGCAATTTTGCCTCTGTGCAGTAACCTTTTCTCCTTCTTCACTCTGATATCCCAGAGGCACTGCCACCATCAGTGATGGGCTCAGCCTTGCCCAGCCAGGGGCCTGTCTTGGAGACTGCTGGCATTGTCTGTATCAAACACAGAGAAAGCTTCCGGCAGCTTCCCAGAGAAGTGATCCCTGTATCCCAGCAGTTACCAAAACCTGGCTGCACAAACCTAATGCAATCCTCACCTGGAGAAGAGCCATTTCCAGCTTCCTGCTGGCCTGCCTGGACACTTTGGTCATGTAAGCCTTTGTGCACCTGGACATTTAACTTAGCCCCACACTGATGAATTACAGGATTTGCTGTCATTGGAACCTGAGTAATGTTACTACAAATCTGTATTTGTTACTGTGCAAAACTGTATTTGTTACTCAGAAATGAGCTATTGGCCCAGTGTCTGATACTGTACCCTGCACCAGATGTCAATGGGGCTGTCTCTAAAATCCAGCAAGAACTCATTCAGTCATTCCTTAGACATCTGACCACCAGTGATTTGACAGACAGCAAAGAAATTAAGGCAAGAGAGGAGGGAATGCCGGCAGAGTCCCAACACCCAACACAGTTTCAAATATACACAGGCTGTAAGTTTGTCATGAAGAAAAGAGACATGTGCAGGATCATTAGGATAGCCAACCACCAACACAAATCTAGGAATGAGAGAAAAGGTGGAGGAGAGGTTCTCTTTATGGAGGCTAGTTTTGTGGCAGCGAGAGATGCTGTTCTCTTTCTGAAACAAAAATCAAGAGATGACTTTTTACTAGCTTGAAATTTTGACCAGCACAACCACTCTTCATAAGATGAGATGAAAATTTGCAATGCTCTGTCCAATCACTCTCAAAATGAATGACCTCCTGACAAGATTTCACTGCTTCACCTGTGAAGCTGAATACACAACACAAAACGCTTTGTACAAACGACCTTGGCTGCATTTTTTTTTTTCTGAATGGCTATGTTTTCATCATTGTCATCACCTTCACCAGATGCTCATTGCTCAAAAGCTCAGTCAAGGGTGAAGGACAAAAACATGGCAATGATGTAAGGGCAGCTGTGAAATTATTACTTGAGATGAAATCAATAGCAGTGTACTACTGTTGGGAGGTCAGCAGTACAACTGAAAGCTACTGAGACAAATGTGGTTTCATCTTCAATCAGGAAAGCACGGTGTATGAGGACCTGATTTAGTTTCCTTCAGGTTTTTAAAGCAATGTTCCAGCATACAAAGTGTGCAGCTTCCACAGATCTCCAGGCATCCATTCCAAATCCAACTATTATGTGGTATGAACGAGATTAGAAAAATATTAATCAGCATATATACTGGGAGAATATGGAAAGACTTTGCAAATTACAAAGTACATTTATTTGTACAACAACTGTAGTAAGAATTCAGTTTCAAGACTTATGTTGCATGTATTCCACTTGCCAGAAAAAATACAAGATGCTAGTGGGTGAAAGGATGGTTTCATATGGGAACATAATTGCATCCAGTTTAACATTCCTTCAGCAAGGGAATATTTACAAGAAGGCTTTTTAAAATTCCAATATGCAATTTAGCTAGAAGAAAAAGTTACATATCCTTCTCTGAGAGAACAGAAGGCTGCTATTGCTATTAACTCATTTTGAGACTGCCTTAATGGTTTAATTGTCCAAGACAACTACTGGCAGTGTCTTACTTTAAACCTGTTGTTGGGAGAGAAGCTCCAAAATGAAACTTATCTTTAAAGACAGGAGAATTAAGCTACTTTTCCATATATGCCATGCAGGTTGTCTTTGTAAGAGATTTTCACTGTGCATTAATAAGCACAGTCAATATTACTTCCAAAGAACAATGCGTTCGTGGGAAAACACATAGGATAACATGTTTCCTGCGACATGTGTTCAAAAATGAAGAAAGTATATTCTGGTTGTTGAATTTGTTCACAAAATGATGGATGTGTCATTCCAGAAGCAGTTATGAAACAACAATTTATCAGTCCTGCTTTATTCGTATGCTTATCAGGAAAGACAATACTGTAATATGTGCTGGCTTACTCGGAGCAGAAGGCAAAACAGAAACAGCAGGAATATCTACAACAGATGATCAGAACCAGCTAACTAAAAGAACATTCTATAAGGAAACCTCAGCTGCTTCTACCACCAGGGGCCAGGGACAAAACAATCCTGACGCCTTTACACAAAAACAGATCTGCCCAAACTTCCCTCACAAAAAAAATGTGATCTAAAACTGGATTTTTTGGAGATTCTACATGGGTTTTCACATCTATTTGTTTGGCCAACTCAGAAGTTTTCAAATGTGGTGAGACCCAGCTCCACATTTACCTCTGTGTGAGCAGCTGGCATTGCTCTCCCTCAGGAGGTTAAAAGGGACCTAAAGCACAATACCTTCCACATTGACTTGCAGCCCCTGGAAAAGCTCATGGCTGCACAGATGGTGCCACACCACAAAGTATTCCCAACCTGCCTTCCCCTCCTGCACAGGGACCGAGTAATACAGAAGCCATTCTTACAGCTACAGATCTCCCTGAAACAGAAAACACCAAACACCTGGTACCATTCCAGCAGCTCTCCTGCAACAATATCATATTACGTTTTGACTATCATACAATAAAGAACCCTCTGTCTTCATTAAATGAATGAGGAAGTGGCGAGCTGGGGTTAGAGAGAGAGGAAGGCAGCAATGAGAGAGCAAACATCCTGCAAAAACGTGTTCAGTCCTGGACACTACATCTTGGAGATCTGTAGCAACAACACTAGGCAACAACCTAGTTTTTTGGTTTAAAAAAAAACCAAAACACCCAAACCTTCAGAATGGCCAGAAAATTCCTCCTCTCCATCCCACTCTGCAGAAAGTGCAATATACAGCCACAACTTCTTTCAGGCAAGTGAGCATTGCAATTTTCACAATATTCAGTATTTTCTGACTTGAATCGGTAGCTTCTATGAGTCCATAAACAAACCCCGGAAATGTCTGGAGAAAACTGATGATACCAGCTCCTCCATCTCACCTTAAGAATAGAGCCTCACTTTTACAGTAATGTTAAAGAGTTAAGACACATGGAGACCCTTTGCTGGGCAGGGAGACTGTCACTGCTGGCACAAGAGAAAAGGCTGTCTCAGCACACTTGCAGGGATCCATGTTTCTACAGCTCTATTCTCTGCAGGCGTCTGTCTATCTGCTTCCCAAGAGGCCAGTGCTGTGCTCCCCAGCTAGAAGAACAGACTCCACAGTGAATTTTCACATGTGAGCAATAGCAGCAATGTCAGTTTATGACAGGACTCACTCCCTTAAAAATGCTTTATGCCTGTAATATGCTTTATGCTTTTGCAGGGTGGAGGACAAAACCAGTCACAGAAAGCATTTTTAAAAGAGGAATATGCTTGTCTTTTCCCCCTACATCAGTGAGCAAAGTTTCACATTAGAAATCAGGAGCAAGTTCACCACGTACTACTCACTCATCTGTGGTGCGTGAGTCTGGCAGGCCTGCTCTATCCATGTAAAGGTGGGAAGCTCTTCAGAAGAACGGTGTTCTTGGGGTGCCCTATCACAACAAAACCATCAGGGAGAGCAGAGAGCTCATCTGACATCTTCAGACTGCAGGGAGAAGGGAAGAGCCATTGGTGCCGCTCTGCATCAGGTGCAGCTGGTGGCATGGGCTACCAGGGTGCCTCCCTCACGGGTACAGGGAAAAGAGGCTGCCTTGCTCTTGAAACTTGTACCCACTTCTGATTTCTCTCCTTTCTTGCCTGGTGATGGAGGGAAGTAGCCCCATCTAGCCAGATATCTTGCAGTGCTCCTCAACAATCACCCTGCCAGGGCACTCCCCCAGCACTGAAAAGATTTGGATGTTTGCCACTGAATTCCGAGGTCTCCCCCTGAGATCTGAAGGGATGCCGGCTCCTGCAACTGTTCAGAGCAAGCAGCACAGAGAGGGAGCACAGTCCTTCCCAGCCAAACCCCTTGTACACCATAAAGAAGTGAAACACAGAACTTGGTGCAGTGTGGAAAGCAGCTGCCTACCTCCTGAGTTAGACATTTTGTCCAGAAGATTTCCATACAAAATAAGCATTTGAGTCTCTAAAAAGCTCTCCCAGACGAGAGTGGCTGCCAAGCCAGTGCACCAGCAGCCAACACAAAAAACTGGAAGAATCTGTGGAGACAGGGCAGATCCCTTGAAGGTGGAAACTGATTGCCCTGGCAGCAATGCTGAAAGGATGCTACAGTGTTTGCTGCAGCAGAGTTGCCCACATCAACTTGGGAGAGAAGGAAACATTGCAAATGGAGACAACAGGAGCTCCTACAATAATTAAAAGGGAAAATAAGGAACTGATTAAAGACACCCTTCTGTCTCAAGGTGTTTAAACTAGAAAGCATCACAGGAGTTTCAAATAATGGATTAATTTCAAAGACATTTGTATGATACCCTGTCAGACCTGATGAAGAACTAAGGCTTTGGAGACAAGACTGTGAGACTTAATTCTGCTCACTGCAAATTTTCACAAGCATGGATTCCTGTCAAACTAGAAGGCAGCTCTCCATTGCATCAAGTGCCCCTTCTTGAAGTGACAGCTCACACATCTATGTTTACATACTACTATTGCCTATTAGTAATCAGATATTACCATTTGAGGCATGGTGATTAACTTCACCAAGGTGCACTCTTGGGACACAGCTGCTGCAGCCCTGACCTCACACTGCACGTCACCTTGTTAAAATAGAAACTGCCATAGTTCTCCAGCTGTTACTACAGGAAAACTCAATGCAGGAAAAAAAATGCATGTTTGGGATTCTGGCATAGCCCAGATAAAATACATATGCAATCCAAATTCTCCTTGCAGGAAGTTCCAAGCTGAAGTATCAATAAATAAACCAAATCTTAGAGTAATAATATTGTTGCAAAGTAGTTTAGAATAGAAAAAAAAAATTCAACTTACAGATTTATTCCAAGGAACTGGGAGTCAGTAAGACCTGAATATCTGTTTAAAAAGTGGTGATTTTGAAATTGAAAGTTTCCATTATCACCTCTCAGCTTGGATCAGCAAGTTCAAAATCAAACTTCTGACATGAATTTAAATATCCCAAAACTGTCTAGTTTCAGAAGTGAAGTAATACGATTGCTGCATCTTTAGATTTAACAAACTGAGTCAACTTCCACTGCATTTTCCTCTACCCACCCCCCATGTCAAAGCAATTCATCCCTCTGGTAAGTGTTGCAGGCCAACACTTAACGTCTCCTCCTCTCCCTGGCAATTCAAAAGAAGGCAACAAAAGACTCGGTAATCAAGAACGAGTCTTTGAATGAAAAGTTCCAATGTAACAAGATTCATAACAAAGTCTCTTATTCATCAGCAACCCTGGCACTCTTACTCTTCTACCTCACATAGACATTTCTGGAATGTGTTGCAGGCTACTGGAGAGAAAAAAAAATGTAGTTCAAAAGGAAGGAGCAGAGGGTAAAGAAATGAAGAATCTGAAATCGATCCCGTTCCTGTCCTACACAGCACAATTTCTGTCAGAAGCATCAAGGAGAGCAGGACTATCCCCTTGGTGAGCACAGTTTTCTTGTTATTTTTTCTGTTTTGGTACCTTCAGTAATATTGACAAACTATCTGCACACAAGAACACTTGCAATTTTGCATCAACAGATTTGTACCTGCTATCTTACAAGGCATCTGAGATCTTATATAAACTAGATTTGGAGATTGGGAACAACAGATTTGTATTTTCATCTGGTTAGGAAAAATTCTACTTGAAAAGTTTCCTCCTAGCTAGACTCCAAATTGGTTTACTGACAGACCTGCCAGGATGAGGATACACAGAAATTCACTTCAGAAGCTGCAGGAGGTTTTTACTACCATTTTTTTGACAAGGATATTGTTCTTGCTTGCTCTGTTTCAATATAATATAAAAACCAATTAAGAGATTGAAACAAAGTCAGCAGAACCAATACAGGCAAGAAATGTCTTAATTCGAGTACTGGACCTGGCACCTGGGCAACCTTTGCAAGAGAGAGCCAGTCTCCTCTCAAAGAATAATTTCTCTGTATTTTCAGACAGTTCTGCTCTGGACCATACAAGGCACAAAATATCAATATTAATATCACTATTAATATTAACATTAATAATAATAATAATACCATTATTGTTTCATTCCTTGGATTTAAACTCATGTGACTTGATCATCGCTAGTGCAGCATAAACAAACTTCCCTGCAGATCTGACCCTTCAGTATAGTACTCACAGAGCTAGGTATTAAAACAAAGAAACGAAAATCCTGAAACACATTTTTTTCTTGTGCACAGTGTAAATGCACGCAAAAGAATACAGTAGAAGCGAGGTATGTGCAGAAAGTTATCCTAGTTTTGATGAATGTGTCTGTTTGGGAGTGAAACAAGAAACCTAAGGACCTTGTTTGCCCTGGATTAATGTAACACCAAGGAGGAGTTAATACAACACTAAAGCTGCAAAGCAAATCATAGAGAGAGCAGAACTGCCAGAATTAGTCAAGCGCTTCTCCTGATGGTGTGAGCTTGCTCTTGGGTTCCAGGTCACGGCTTCCACACAAAAATGCACTCCTACCTCTCCAGAGCCTTGCCCAGTCACTGCCTGTCCTATGCACCACACAGGGCATGTCTCCCACACAGCAGCAAATACTCGATGATGTCTTTAAGGTTTACACCTCAGCATTCTCTTCTTACGGTTTTCCACATTTCATTTCCTTTTAAAATAAAAGCCATGGAAAACCAAATACCCAGCAGTAGCCCTTGCCTCTTCATTCTCTCATGCCACTTGCCTATGCTAACGATCCGCAGAACTCAAACTCAGTGGTGTTTAACACCACGGTAAACACCTCGGACTGGCTAGTGGTGAGGAACAGAGTCAGCTTCTTGCCACTGACTTTCACACGTATTTGTATGACATGAGAGGAATGTTGGGAGTCAAGCTTTTTGCCTTTTTTTTTTTTTTTTTTTTTTGGAGCAGGGAAAGGAGGAGGTGTTACTGAACAATGAGAAATTACGTCAAGTGGCTGAGTGCAGCGTAAATGAAAACAGGTTTGGCACTTTTTGAAAGGCAGTGAAGATAAGACTTAGGGCACCTGTCGTAACTGGTGACCTTAGCATGGACTGGAGTGGATTTCTATACCTTTGAACATGCTTATGAATTATGATTATTAATGCATAAATATAAATAATGCAGAATGATTCGCACTTTAGGTCTGTGGCTGTAATGTAATCTTGTTCAAAAGAAAGAAAAAAGTACTTACATTAACACTGGTGAGATGACAAAAGAAACCAAAAGCAAAGACCTGTTGCCATGTTTGTCTCACTTTGTACAAGTAACAAAAACCTCCTCAGAACAGTACAGCAAACTGCTAAAAAACTTTTCAGCTTTATTTCTCAAGAACAAGTCACAGCAAAAGTTTTCAGCAAACATCCAATGCTGAGGCCCTGAATGTTTGTTTATTCCACAATTTAGAACAAAGGCCTCTAATCCTTTACAATTCCACATCCCTTTTTCTCAAATTGTCTTGCATTTAAGCAAAGACAGTCTATGTTTCTAAGCAGAAAACAGGTAATCATTTGGTTATTCCATCTGCAAAAAGTTAAGCTGTTATCACCATAAAGTTGAAGGCAAAAATTTTAACAAGTAAGAGGATAATGTTTCTGTGTATATTTTTTTCTTTATCTCATAAATCAAGCCAGGAATTCTAAAGCAATTCTCATTAAAAAAACCCCTTGGGTTCTTTAAAGACATGTGGTGGCAGGCCAGTAAAACTTTTACAATTGTAGATTTTGGGGGAAGAAGGAAAATTACATTTGAGAAAAGCCATATGCTGGGACAGACTGCACAAAAATGACAGCAGCTGTTTTGGTACAAGACCTTTGTTTCAAAACATATTGGGCTGAATATAGCAATAGGACACATTTGCTGACTCAGACGCTACAACATAAGAATCCAGGAGTTTACTTTATGCAGACATAGTCTGAAGACTGCCCTGGCATTGAGTGAATTAACATTAGATTGAAGAAGTATCTGCAAAAAGCCTTCAGTGGCACCAGTCCATTTCATGCCCTGCCCACTCTAGTTACACCTTCTCTTGTCCTGGCCATAGGGACAATTTTCTTAGTAGCTGGTTCAGTGCTGTGTTTTGGATTTAGTATAAGAACAGTGTTGGTAACACAGTGATGTTTCAGCTGTGGCTCCGCAGAGCTTACCCTGAGTCAAGGACTTTCAGTGTCTCGTGCCCTGCCAGTGAAGAGGGGCACAAGAAGCCAGGAGGGAGCATGGCCAGGACAGCTGACCTGAACTGGCCAAAGGGATATGCCACACCGTAAGGCAGGTTCGGCATGTGGGGAACCAGACTAGGGACTTGATTCCCCACAGAAATAAGACTTTGATGTTTCAGGCACTCACTGTTATCAATAAATAGTCAGGGACAGAGTTTGATGCCACACAGACACAGACATTCTCAAAGTTCTTCTGGAAGGAAGGCTATCATAAGAAATAGTATCGGCAAAAAGTAATTTTAAATCCCCTCTTAAGTTGTAATACAACAAGGTCAAGTTGCCCTTCACAGCTGTATCTGTACAAGTGATGTTTGTGAGTAATCTCCAAACAGGTCATGCAAGCAAAATTACGGAAATTCTGATCCTCTTGCCTGCACCATTGGCAGACATGGAGCTGAAGGATCTCTCAGTGGGTTGTGGGCACCCTCTGTGCTATCTTTATTACTTGCTAAATTCTCTGGAAGTTCTGCAGAAGACTCTTCCCCATTCCATGCAGAAGTTCACTGGTGGGCATTTCAGTCAGACAACAAAAGTAATTCCCTACCTTGGGGCTCTTTTATTCCAACCCACCTGAACAGCCCAGTTCCCAGAATGTCCTTATTCATTTGTTCTGTGCAAGCCATGCAGAGCAATAGTCTCAATGCAGCATTTGATTCATGAGGAATGCCTCCCCACCAAGCCCAAAATAAACAAAATCACGTTTCTGTCCTATCCTACTTATATCGCAAACTAAGACCTCAGTTAATTTAAAAAAGCTATGCATCGACACAAAATACTTCCAGGACAAGTAACTGAAGTGAATTGCTCAGCTCAGGCTACAGCTCAATTAACACATCTCACCTTGAATATCACATTGCTCTTCCCTGTATCTTGAGAATCTTGCCAGCTGTACTAACACATGAACAACAGAAGAAAGTACTTATCACAAAACCTTGGCTCTTGCATCAGGTGACTGAAATGAGTATTGCAAAAGGGTGCTTTGATGTAATAAAAGGCCTAAGAAAATGCCAGGGGGTTGGGGTGTATTTCTTGCTGTGTTTACTTTCTTACCAAAGGGCACTTGTCATACACACGCCATCTGCTGCATTGAAATGCAATACCCACCCAGGTAAAATAAAAGTCTCCCACACCAGCAGGCTCTTTGTACAGATTAAAAGATCACCACTAACATAATTTTAGGTGATTCAAGAAACTATGCTACAGAGACTGCATCTCTTGAAAGCTTCTCCTCTTGTAGGACAAAACCTCAGCTCCCAGTGAAGACTGTCCTCATGGCTACATACAAGAAGTCACAGGTTCATAATCCAGAAATATTTGTACTTGTGTCTCGTATGGAGAGCTGAGAGGGCAAAGTGAACACAAATGACCCCCCTCCTTTCCCCTGTGCACTCACAGGCACTGCAGGAACCTGAAGGAGGAATTCTGCAGTGGAAGCCATCTCTCTGGGAACTCAAACTGGCTTTAAAGACACTCAGCCTCTTAATGCTTGTGGATATTTCCCACAGCCCGACAGAAAGGAAAATCTGGAAATGTGTTACTACATGGGTTTACCTACCGCACCTTGGTAAAGCCAGGATCCCTTAGTATAAGCACTTCCTTGGTCAGCCACTAATAGGAACCATGGAGGATGATGCTATTTGTTGCACCCATTTCAGTCTCCTTTGTTTTTTTTGTCTTCAGCCAAAATAGATGCTTTGGTCTGTTTTAAGTACTGAAAAGGATCATGCAGTTCAATGTATCTGCTTTATAATTAATGCATATTCTGAAATTTCAGCATATCTGAGCCTCCTTCATATTCTACAAGAGGCCAGCTTGTCCAAGATTGTGTTAAAACACGGAGAATATTTTACATTATCTGCCCACAAAGGCTGCCCAGGTCCTAAAGAGAAATAAGAAAAAAAACCCAAAACTGATGACAGAAAAACAGAGAAGGGCAGGATCATGCTAGAGGGACATCATACTCCTGGACCATGTTCACAGAAACAGGCTGGATTTTCCTCATGGCCACCTCCTTACCTACCCTTATGAAGCTCAGCACCCCTGAGCCTCTTGTATTTGAGGATACCCCTTGAAAGAGATTTCATTTTCACTTTTAGAACATACAAGAAAAACACAACAGAAATCTCAAGGAGGTGGCAGCTCCTGTCCAGTAAGATAGAAATAGATATTCCTTAACCATCACTCCTATCAAGGAAAGCAGTGGACTGTTGTTATCAAAAAAACAGCGCACTGATAAGAACTGGACGCCTAACAAAGCTAGAAGTACAACCAGAAAAGCCCATAAGCTACTGATGTTGGAACAGAGAGTTGAAAGCAGTCAGAGATGGAAAAACATGCTCCAAGACCCCCAAAAATACTAGATTTGAACGGAAAGAAGAAAAATAAGATTGCAAATTGAGACAGATAAAGGCTAGAGGACAGGATGAGGAAGAAAATACTGAACATGAAGCTTTTAAAAAGCCTCAGGAGATGTGTCATGACAATCAATCTGATCTGTAAAGGTGACCTGGAAAGGTATGGAAGAGGGATATGTATCCTTTTTCATTCTTTCACAAATTCCTTCTTAAAGGATTGTCAAAAAACCTTTTGCTCTATTCACAGCTCTTATGAATTCTAAGCATTGACTCAGCACTTATTAACCACTGTTAGAAGCACAACTAGCAAAACAACAGGAGATTTGTAGGGGATGAGGAACAGATCAAAGAAAATCAGATGATTCTCTCAATTATATGAAAGTACTAGGACAAAAGAGAGGGGAAGACAAAATTGGGGAACAATGCAGAGCTTTTAGAAGTGGCACAGAATGAAGCAAAAAATGGGAAAATTAAATGGTAAAAAGGTCGAGGACATCTTCATTACCTTAAAATCACAGGAGTGGCCTAATATGGTAGAAACACGCATTGGTGTTTCAGTGGAGACAAGATCAAACTTCACTCCCAAACTGTGCTGCTCCATCTCTGGATTTGCAGGTACTGCAGTGTGAGTGAGGAGGAGTTAACAGCAGAGTTCTGCTCTGTCGGCATTACAGGACTGAATCACACCTTATCAGGGGAGCTGCGTTGCCACACAACCACCAGCTCCCAGTGGTGTCTAAAACAGAGAGAAAACCCAGGGGTGTATAAAACAGAGAGAGAAAACTAAGGAAGGGAAGGACTGACTTTAGTGCTGTTTTCTTACAGTTAGTCTTCCCACTTATTTTTGGCTCAATACAGGGAGGCAAAAAGGAGGGGTAGAAAGAGAATGCAAGCTGATTATATATTTGTATTCTTGTTTTCCAGTCCTTCCAGAAAGGCTAGTTTTGTAAACAGAGCTGAGATTTTCTTTATCTTGTTAACTACTCCCATGACTGTAACACACCATGCAGAGTTCACAATTATCTCTCTGCTCAACATTATCAAAAATGCACTGCAACTTCTTTTGCAGCATGTCATTTTAGTCAGGCTATCTGCACCTAAAAACACTCAGCTTATTGTTTCAACAGTACAGACCTGCATGCTGAATTATAAAAATTGTCCAATATCGTATTATCTTGGCTACGGATTTAATTTCGCGGAATATGAAACTTCACTGAAAATCATTGTACAACAGGACAAGGAAACATAAACATTCATTTCTTTTTTTGTCTTTTTTTCCCCTTTATATTAAGTGTGAGCCTACTACAACTCCCTCTGGGAGGATATTTTTCGTACAAAGCCACATTCTTTGGGTCTTATTCACATAAACAGTCATTGAACTGAATGAGATCAGCCACAGAAGCAGGGAAATCAGGTTTTGATCCACCATTACCGATACGAAATACGACATAATATTAAATTTTTAAAAAACAGGATAATAAACATCCATCTTTAAACTATCTAATAATGCAACAACTTGTCAAAGGTTTTGTTTTCAGTTCTATCCTTCTGAGATTTAATACAGTAAACTAATTATAATTTTGCTGCACACAATTAGTTGATAATTACCTCTCTGTGGGCCATACTGTTACTTGAGTACAAATCATGTGAATTTTTAAAAGAGTCATTATTTCAGTATCACTTTATTCTTGATCTTTAATTAAGCAAGGCCTGAAAAACCCACTTACAGACCATAAGGGAAGTGATTTTCAAATGGTACTTGGTAAAAACTGCTAACTTTTGCATTACAGACACTTTTGCCTGACTGTTTTTCCTGAAACACGATATATATTTTGAGCTAAGCTTAACATATACAAACCATGAAAAACTTTTGTTAGCAGAAGAGTGGATACTCATACTCAAAATTTGAATCACACCAAGTGATCACTGAAGGTCAGTTTACTTTTTACAAGTAAAAAGAACAGACATACAACAGATGCTTGCTGATATACTGAAATTCACAATGTGACTTTATTAATAACAATCAAACTAAGACACTGCCTATATAGGTAATGCTTTCCAAAATCTCAGTATTTTGGGGAAGATGACAAGTACACAGCTCCCTAGAATGACAGAAAAATCCTTCATCTTAGTGTGAAAACACTGTAGCATACATTTACTAATGTGCTGAGAAATTCCATCATAGCGTCACTCTCCTCTGATAACCCTCCCAGGCTTAGCTTTACTTGAAAAGCACACTTAGTGCTTTTTCCACTACGGCAAAGTATCTGTGTGTTTCATGAGAGTTGCACAGGCCTGAAACACAGAGCAAGTTCTCAATTTCACTGACATTATTCCACGTCTGGGAAAGACTGAGAATGGGTCCCAGACAAAACTAGCTTTACACCACAGCCTCCTGAGTAGCTCAACACTTATTTCAGCCTAGACAAGGAGAGAGTCTTGGTTTCAAATAAACCTTTAAAATGTTGGTTTGTGTTTTTTTTTTTTTTTTTTTTTTTTCTTTCAAGTGCTGTTCTCAGTTCTTCTGAATGCACCCTTACCTGTTTTCTTGGTGTGCCTGCTCACCAAAACCAGCTCATCCCATGTAAGTACATTCAGACATTTGCTGCATGTACAAACCCACACATGGTATGTAAACAAATTCATATTACAACTTTTCAAAACAATTATTCTTAAAAGCTAGAAATACATGTATCCAAGTTCTGTATGCTTGATTTTGAATAAAAGATGTTTCTGTCTTCTATGCCAAGTATCCTACTTTCAGGATTAGAAACAAAAAGAAAAATCTGGCACAGTTCTAGTAAATGAAGAAGCAACATCCTGCTCATTTGTATGTCTGCAGTTATAGACATGAAAGGATGATTTCTCTAAAAGAATATGGAACCCAGAAGTTTGCTTTTAAACTTCTCAACCATGTGTTGGTGGGCAGAGATAAGGGGAATAGAAAGGAGGCAGAAAAAAACTTGGGTTTGGGGTTTTTTTGGCCTAAATTACTCTTTTATGGAGACTAGGAATCTGGAAACAATTTCATAAAATATTAGGTTTTTTCAGTTAAGAGACTCTGCCAAGGACCAGAGCTTATACCTACAAATTCTCCTTTGATTTACTGATATGGCATGCTACTTAGTGCAAGTATTCATACCACTCTTTTAATTCTGCCATTCGCTTTCTCATTGGGACCACTGGACCCATCTTGCTTCCAGGTAAACAAAGTGTAAAATTCTTATTGGGAAAGGATGAATAAGCAAAGCAGAGCTAAATATAGAAATAGAACCTGTTCTGACAAGTAGGAGGAATGAGAAGCAGGAGTTACTGTAACACACGCAGGGCTCTCTTTGACCAAAACTAAATCCCAAATGGAATACTGATGCTTAAAATTTTATGAAGCAAGCAGGGATGTGATTGCAATGTAGATTAGACAGAGCTGAATGTTGATTGTTTGGATACAAGACAGATGTTAAAATTAAGCTACTTCACATTTATGGTGAGTATACACTTAGCCTGTTACCACAGTTGCACTGATACGAAGTTATTCCTCAAAACTCATGTCTAATCCCCAAAGATTCCCTTCAAAGGAAGAAAGCATGCTTAAAATAAAATAAAATAAAATAAAATAAAATAAAATAAATAGGCAAACCCACAAAAAAAGTCCCAGTGTCATAAAAACGAAGCAGTCATGGGATAACAGGAAAAATCGTCATCTGTATAGAGAACCAGTTAGACAGGAAATAAACAGTACAAGGTCAGTCTTCCCAAGAGAAGGACAGCAAGCCTGCCACCCCACAGCCATCTGCATTAAGCATATATTGTGCTCATTATACCCACTAACGAATCACAAGAGGACAGGGAAAGATTACAACTGTTAAAATGGCTGGTAGATTTCAATACCATTTAATCACAGTCTGGTATTTGTGGTGGGAAAAAACACTTCAACTTCATAAGCATAATGATGGGCTTCAGACGATCCAGGAATGATATCCTGGATTGACAGTGGACTGTTCTTATGAGAGCATCAGCACAGTTAAAAATCAGGAAGGGTGCTAAAAAAATTATTACTGCAGAGAGTACAACCAAACCCACCTTTATTCAATCATCTAAGAAACTCAATTGCACCTTAGAAGCTGTAAGTCTGGCCTTCTCCTCCTTGAAAATGTTTAGCAAAACTAGAAGAGTTTCAAGGAAGGACAATATAAGACAACCAAAGGTAATTAAGGAGAAGAAAATCAGGTTGGAGAAATACTAGAAGACATCAGATTAAACCAGGATATTTCAAGCTCAAAACAAGTGAGAAGAAAAAGCTCTTATCAAATAATAGTTTTCAAACTGTGTTTGTCATAGCCTTTCTTCTCTGATTTTCTCAGGCTGTTTCCCATTCACTCATGTTCCCTCCTCAGCTTCAAAGAGTCACTGATATGGATGCCCTACAAGAGTGAAAGCCATTGAAGAGAATCTATGTCATCTTTCCCTTAAAATTAAATGCAGCCAACTTAGAGATGAGAACTGGCCAGGCTGACCATGAAACCGTTCACCCACACCTCCAAACCAGGCTCATCATACCTGCAGCCATGGGACTTGCTCAGCTCCTGGCCCCAGTGCAGGAAGAGCTGAAAGAAATCCCCCCAGACACACAGTCCTGTCCTAGTAAGTGAGAGATGTGCACCCCCCACTGCCTTCAACCAAGTATGATTTGTAAAAATGGTCACACAGAGAAGCTGCTATTGTTACGCACTCTGTTATCCCAGCTATGTCCAAAGCATCTATGTCACTTGGTAAGTTTTTGAAAACTCTCTACATTATTAGAATTTAAATAAATTAAATTTCATCTTGCTTATTTTCGGGCTAGCAGCAATTAAGACAGCTAACATCAACACCCTCTCTTGACTGAGCTGTCCACATTCATCCCCAAATCCATTTCCGCTTTATCAGGCATGCTGGTAATGAAGCTGCTCACCTGCAGGGGTACCTCCACTTGTCTGTCAAGACACCAGGGAATAAGCGGAATGGATGACAGCCTCACATAGTGCATGCCAGGTCAGGATTTCTTAAACCCTGGCTTCTCCAAACTGATTAATTGTAGTCTTACAGGGAAAGAAGAGAATCCAACTTGGTAGCTGACTGTTCATTAGTAAAATACTATACTTCCAGCTCATGTTTAAGCTTACTCCACACACGAGTCTGCCATTCATAGCAATACTTACACCATAAGCTTAAAAATAAACATTAAAAACCACCATAAACTTAAAAATAATAATAAAAAAGAACACAAGGAAAGAGTATGGCTGGATTTTACACAGAAGCTATGAAAAAAGAACAACACATACTTGCAAGAATTCAGGAGCTGCTGCAAAGTCTGGAGAAAACAAATTGATAAGAAAGTTCTGCACTTTTAAAATCTGGATTCAAACCAGAACAGTAACATCAATGAAAAACTGTAGATGTCAGGCAGATAATACCACAGCCAGAAGAAAGACACCCCCCCCTTCCCTCCATCCCATAATCCTCTTGAAAGACTTCAGCCAGACACAGCCAAATCCCAAAAGTGCTCAGACAGAAAATGAAGGAAAATTACTCATATGTAAACTTTACAAAATACTAAAAAACTGAGTTAAGCAACAGATCTGCCTGGCAGTTATTAGTGCAATTATTTGCAACAGTATTGATACAGTGAAAAGATGACATCCTGCCCAAGACTCTGAACCAGCTGCAATTTCTGCATCTGTTGCACAGACATCAAACTCTAAGTAGAACTAAAACATACCTAAAATAATTCACTGTGACCACTATTAAAAAGTTACTCAAATACTAAGCTCATAGATAATTACCATACTTTCACTGTGCTTTCTTACTTTATAAGGCTGGCACTTTTCCTCAGTGACTGACCCAACTGAGACAATTAAGGGCACTTTAACTCAGAAGGCACAGTTTAAATGGACCTAGCAACCGTTCTTCCTAAGATGTCACATTGCAAACGCTGTTAAAGCCAACAGAAAATATTCCTGACTGGCTTAAAGCAATTGGCATCTCAAACTGGAAAAGGAAATTATCCCACAGCAATGCAGACACAATGAAGATGCATACCCTTAAGGAACTAATTTCCATCAATTCCAAATTGCAAATTCCATAATGCAAATGAAAATGCTTTTGTCCAACAGCATGCCAAGACATGCACACAAAACCTGTATCTTCAGTGGCTCACTTCACAAAGCGAATGGTGCTTAGGTGAGGAAGGTGGAAATGGTGAGAGAGAAAGTAAGGGGTAGGCTAAGTTAGAAGAAGCCTGTTTAAATCCAGGATTTGAAGGAGGCAGGATTTTATTATTTGAAGAGTACTCCAAACATGCTTTTGATCACGACATAAGATTAAAAAGCCTAGGTTTTTTTGGCATAGGAGTATATAAATTTTACTCCAGGATTACGGCAATCCCACTAGGGTACCTGTGCTCAGCACATCATACCCCAGCTACCCTGAAGCCCCAGTATGCTCCATCTGGCTGGCATCCACACCAGATACTTCCATCCACCACTTGCCACAGATGTGCCCAAATCCCATCCCTAATCACAGCCAGATTCCCCCATGGCTGTGGCTTGGCTGAGATGCACCTAGGGTTTGGAGGACCATCAGTGGGCGTGGGGAGTGGAAAAGGAGAGGGCCACAGAGGAGAAAGCAGGAAGACACAAGTGCTGTCTGGAATAAAGAGTCTTCCTATTCATTTCATTTCGCACATGGCAGGACCACCGACAAAGGATCAAAAGTAAAACAGTGCAAGAGCAAGCCAGCAATCTACACTCCTGCATTGTACCACAAGCTACCACCAATGCGTTCGATATTGCATCAGAAGTACATCACTGAGGCTACCAAGACAACCTCTCCACAGCTGGATAATGCAAGAATTCAAGCTGTTGTACTGTATCCATCAGGCCATCCAATGGGGATTGATTTACACAACTAACTATTAATAATAAGCTAGATTGCTTTTAACCTCAAAGTCCTGTGTAGCCTTAATGCTTCATTCATCACAAACCTCTCAAAAGTGTGTCCTAAATTGACATTCATTATCGGTTTTTTTAATAGCATTCTTGACCCTGGTATCAAACTACTGCACAATAACAGTATCCTTCCTGCTTCACACTCAACACCTGCAAATCTCCAACTAGACCTCACTGTTTTCCAGAAAACAAGAAAAATACCTGTCTGGCCAAACCAGCAGCACTTTGAATACAAAGCATCACTCTGTCATGCACAACCTGTCAAAGGAAGCAATACACAGAGAACATCCCAGTCACAGGGAACATGCAAAGCCTCATGTATTTGAAAGCTATGCAACAAATAAGCAAGGAGTTCATACATAAGCAAGGACTCCACACATTTATTCTGACTTTCCCTAAATTTAGAACACCTTCCTTCACAAATCTAAGTCTTCTGAATGGCAGCATGAGATAAACCAAGTACATACAAAAGGAGTAGAAAAAGTTTAGAAAGGGACCAGTACAGATAATTCAGTGACAGTTCACATCAAGACATGGGGTATTTCAGGATTTCAGTATTCTCACAACTGCTGTCAATGAACTGTAACAAACTATTCTTCAGCAGCACCTGCTAACAGTGAGTGGAGTAGTCAAGTGAGAACTAACTAAGCTATTCCTAAAGGGTTCACAAGTCAGTGATAGTATGCAATAATATTTCTTGTATTGTACTTCAGAAATTGTTCTGGAGATTTTGTGGATCAAAATAGCTGGATAGGAGGCAGAGAAGAAAATTAGCCCCTTGCTGTTAAGAATTAAGGTCTTTCTAAAATGTAGCTCTACACCTGCTATTTTTGGCTGGATCATTTTGAGGAAGTCACATATTTAATTCCTGAATAAACAAAAGGAACTAAAAATTTTTATTTCAGATTTTTATTTGCCCAAAGCAATTACAATCAGTTTATATCTTTGACAAATATCTCCCTAGATCAATCTTGCCAATAAAATATGGCACCTCATTTGTGGTTTTAAATAAAATACTTCCACTAGGGACATGTTGTACTGATATATCTCTAAAAAAAAGATACAACTTCTCTGCAAGTTCATCCAAAGTCCTAACTGTTGAGAGAAAAAAAGAGGAATGGCACATCTGAAATTAATGAGAATAAATATAGTTGTCAGTATAATTAATTTAAGAATCTGAAAGTGCTTTACAAATGTTCATTGGTAGACCATCCATCCAAACCAATAAGCATTGTTCATCCTGTTATACAGATTTAGTGAATAAGGGACCGTAAGGTCTTTTTTTTTTACAACACCAAATGATTCACTGGCAAAGTCAGAGGTGACGCTAAAGACACATGGAGAAATGCAGCTTGAGGCTCAATTGCTCATTACCACACCCTACAAGCACCTGATTTATTAAGGTATCATTCATCTCACCTAATCCAAGAACATCGTAAGTTTGATAATCCAAACTCCAGAACGTGCCACCTGTGACAAGGCAAGATGCTAAGCCTGGTGCTGCAACTACATTATATCAGCCAACACAGGAGCCCCATTAGTGCAGACAACCCCTCACAATTTCTGCTCCCCAAAGAAGAAAGGACCTCTGTGAAAAAATCTTGAAGGAAAGCACCTGCATGAACAGGAGGTTTTCACTTTATTTTTACCAATCATTTGCTGGCTATTTAATTTCTTGTGTACAAAGCCAGTCTCCTATGTGAGGGTGTACCACTGTCTGGGTAAATATTAAGGAGCAGGGGAACTTTCCAACAGAAGAAGGTGAGATCTTTCCAAATGAATACTACTACAAAACTCCTTTTTAATTTTATTATTTTATTTTCAAACAAAACAAAACAAAAAACAAAACAAAACAACAGGGAGAAAAGCAGTGACATTACTACTGCTGCTACACAATTCCCATTTACCATTGCAGACTAATAAGTTCTCAGGGACAAACAGGCATACATCATCTACATACCAGGCATCCAAATACTTCATGTAGCCACCCAACTGTAGGTTTTGCTATATGAAGTGTATTTAACTATTTTTGAGTATTTTCTGCTCAGAAATTGTTATGAAGTTCTGAAGGAGAGTCACTGCACCATGTCTTGTGGTCCGCAATGCAACTGCAGATCTTACATGTAATCACACATCTCCAGAAACACTTTGTTTTGCAACTATCTAGAGAATGAAGATTACACAATACTTGGAACCTGAGCCTGCCAAAATAAGTTGTTACAAAACTAGCTGCACAGCCTGACACATCACTTTGAAAGAAAGTAAATAACATTCTCCTCAGAATAAACCATAGACTCAAATAGTCTTACCACGGGATCTGATCCATGCCTAACCAATGCTGCATAGGAGTTGAGAAATGGTTACATTTTTCTGGTTTTGGACAGAGGCGGACTTACTGATCTTCCCAATTACTCCTTTAACATTGGGATGGCATTCTAAATTCATTTAGACAATTCATGGGGCAAAGATTGAACAATCCACCTACCAGCAAGCTACTTTCTAACTCTCTCAGCGTTCTCCCTGTGAACAATAGGTATTCAGTGGCAGTCAACATGTCCCTTTGGTCATGTGCATTGCAGAAATACCAAGCAGAAACCCAAATAATCACTTCACATATAATTATAAAATATGAAGATATTGATTATGCCTTTTTTAAAAAGCCTATATTGTAGTACACCAACACCCCAGGTCACAATAAGCTCTTCATTAATGCTTGCAATAAAAAGAACACTGCAGAACAATTACATGCCGTAGCCATGGATTTCCACAATCAGAGCTCTACCAGCCGCCAGTGCGTACTTACAAGGTGTTGAGACCTCAGGGGAGGGTGATGTTTGCAGCAAACTAGTAGAAATATTTCCAGCGGACTTTTCAGGTGATGTCAACAACAGGAAGGATGACTTTGAGCCAGATTTCCATTTCTCATCAGACGCGGCCTTAAAAGTTGGAACAAGAGCGTTAAGACTCCTCATTTTCACCCCCAAACCTGCAATTGAACCCCTGGGTGGACACAGTCTCCTGCTCCGACGCGGCACGTCCCGGAGGGTCCGCGTCCGCCCGCCGTGAGGGAGTCCCTCCCCGGGCTGGAATAAGGGAACACTTTCACTGCTCCGCTCCGGGGCAGCGGCTTCGCCGCGATCGTCCCCAGCTGCAGCCCCGCCACAGCCCGGCCACCTCCGCCATCACCTGCGCGGCCCCGCCGGCAGCGCCCCGGCCCCGCCCGGCCCCCGCCGCCCCTGCGCGCTCCCCCGCCCCACCGCAGCCACACGAACCGCGGCGGGGGCGCGGGTGGGCGCCGCGCTCACCTGCGCTGCCCCGCGGCACGGCTCCGCCGGGCCGGGCTCGGCACTGCCCCTCCAGCGGCGCCTCCGCCGCCGGGCCGGGCCGGGGCAGCCCCGGGGGAGGCGCCGCCGCCGCCGCCATGCCCGCTGCGAGGGCGACACCGAGCGGCCGCGGCGGGCGGGCAGCGCGCACCGGCCCGGGCCGCCGCCCGCCCCGCCGGCCGAACCGGGACCCACCCCCGCGCCCCGCGCCCCGGCCGGGAACACGGCGCTCGGGCCGGAGCAAGGCTCTGCGCGGGCTGGACGCTCTCCTGGACGGAGGCTCCTTTGGGGCTTAATTATGGAAGCCAATAATAATTTGCGTGGGAGCAGAAGCGCTACAAAATCACAGAATCAGAGTGGGTTAAGGTTGGAAGGGACCACAGTGGGTCACCTGCCCAGCCTCCCTGGTTAACCAGGGTCGTCCTAGAGCACGTGGGACACGACTTCGTCCAGACCGCTCTTAAATATCTCCAGTGAGGGAACTTCCACGATCTCTCTGAGAAATCTGTTCCCAGTGCATGGTCATTCACACAGTAAGTAAGTTCTTCCTTATGTTCAGGTGGAACTGCCCTTGCATCATTTTCTGCCTGTTGCCTCGTATCTGAGTGGTTGAGACCACCAAGAAGTGCCTGGCTCCATCTTCTTGGTAACCTCCCTTTACATATTTCTACGCAGTAATGAGATGTCCCCTCAGTCACATCTTCAGCAACCAGGCTCAGCTCCCTCAGCCTTTCCTCATAAGAGAGATGCTTCAGTCTCCCAATCACCCTCGTTGACCTCCACAGCAGCCACACGTCCCTCTTGTACCAAGGAACCCAGAACTGGACACAATAAAATTTCCCCAACTTCAGAGAGGCCAGATGCCCTTTCCTCCAGCAGGGACCCTGTCAGTGTGCTTTGAAGTCTGAGCTGAAGATCAGAGAAGGATGTCTTGAAAGCTGACTGTGCCTGCTTAATGCCCCACCCACCCCTCCAGCTATCACTGGGACCTTCTGCTCACCTAAGTCATGTGTTTGCGCAGGCAATTATGGGTGAATGTCAGTAATTCACAAACTGGTAGGGAGGCAAGTTGGACAGGACCATCTGTAGACACCGGTAAAGAAGAAAGGAGTTTGTATGAGTAGGCTGAGTAAAATGATAAAAGTGGGATTGGGAGAAGAAGGAGAAAACAAAACGAGCTGCTGTTCCCCATACACTGCTCGATCTCACAGGCACATTACTTTCAAAGGCTGTTCCTCTGGCTCGAAGGCATTTTCAAAATGCCCTAAATGAATTGATGCCCTAAGCAAACTAAACACTGAAGTATCACAGGCACTTCCTAGTTAAGTCATGAATATATTCTTTTGAATGTTTTTTCAGATTATTCTACTCATGCCTTTTTCACTAAACAGTTACTATGGTTGATATCATTCTGTGGCAATAGTCATACCAGAGGTTCACATCAAAACCCTTGGTGCTCCCCAGGAAAGACTGACTGACTGACTGACTGACTGGATTTGCTGTTCAGATGCCTCCCTGATCTCAGCAAGGCTTTGTCAAAACTACAGCATTAATGTGAAGTCTGGTGTCATTACTGAAGTTAAAGCGTAGTTGCTAAAACACATAAAAAGACACTACACTTCATTACTGAAGTTAAAGCATAGTTGCTAAAACACATAAAAAGACACTACACTTTTGTTTGCTCATTCCCATATTCAGGATAGGCTTAGTTCATGTGAATTTTATTTAATTTGATTCTGTGTAAAATTTTAATGTAGGAATAGAAGTATTTGTGTGAGTAACAGTTAATCTGTACGTTAAACAAGTTAAATATGTAAATAAGTTATAGGTAAAAGTTTGCAGAACTATTTTGGCTATGTTTGATCCTTACGATTGAGAAACAAGGTGTTAGCACATTGTAGAAAAAAACTTTCATGGCACAGATGTGTCACCAATGTATTTCATGGAAATTTTCACTCTTTAACAGAAACAGGATGAGACCCTATCGTGATCCTGCAAACCTAGGTGCAGATAGGCTCCCTTGATTGTGTGGATGTCAGAGGGACAATTCCCTGTGCTTAGGTAACATTAACCTTTTCTAGTGCAGACAGTTGATTTTGTATTCTTTGGGATTTCTTTTCCTAGTGGGGACAGAAATGAATGACACAGAAAGAATATAGTGTCTATGAACTGCAGCTCTCTGTGGACAAAGTCCAGTCACATCTATCACTGTACATGTCATATCTGCAAAGACTCAGCTCTTATTTACCTGCCCTTACTAATAGTCCTGTGACTGAAAGCTGGGCACTGTTTCATTATGTGCACCCAGCTTTAAAGTCAAGTGACCTGACAAAAAGAAAAGAAGAAAAAGGCCTGGTGCAGAGGCAACTGAAAACAACCTGGTGGCAAAGGGACAGAGGAGGAGCAAGTCCTGAGGTTTATGTAGAGTCCATGACAGATTATATTGCCAAGGATTGGCAGAAATGCTTCAGCCCTACTCTAAAAACCTATCTGGCAGTGGGCCTGGAGTCTGTGTGGCTTTGAACCTGAAGCTGTGGACAGGTAGAAGGTCACTGATGTCAGTTGTGGGAAGGCTGTGGGAAGAGCTGCATTGCAACCAGTCCTCTTTTTTTAAGTTTCTACACCCTCATTTAGCATTTTAATAGATCCAAATTATTCTCCCTCTCGTTGGTCATGCTTCATAGCTCTTTGTATAGAAGAAACCTAATACAGACATTTCTGGGCAAGACCTGCTTTCCGAAGCTGGTGTTGAAAGTTACCAGCCCTTTGTGCACATAAGTGATCAGCTGGTTTGTGAGACAGATGGTCCTTCATTACACAGCAGGAGACTCTTCCTCTTTCCATCAGTTTTCAGCAGGCTAATGCCTGTCAGGGCTGTCCCAAGACACACTGCTGAAAACTGGTGACTGGTGACTGCTGAAAACTGGTAAAAAAAATCCTGCTCCAAAACTAATTCCTCTAACAGGATTTAACTTTGAAATGTTTCCCGTAACATTTTAGTATATTGTTAATCTATTCAAGCAAAACTTCCAAGCAGGTTGATAAGCTGAGAATGAAGGCATGCCTTTCAATAAATTTGTATGCTAATAGGCAAGGGGGATTTCTCCCACCTCTGAACAGATGTGTACCTCCATTATCTCCAGTGGGTTAATGCAACCTGGAAGGCCTGGTGAAAAGAAGATTGTCATGCAGCACAGAGGTGGGAAAAATAATCAGCTGCAGGAAAAAAATGGAGACTCCAAACAGAAGTCTAATCAATATACTGAATGCAAGGAGGGAGAACAGGACAGGAAGAAGTAGAAAGAAAACACCAATTTGGTGTTGGAGAATCAGGAACTCAGCTGTCAGTCACCACAGGGGAGCATGGGTGTTAGCCAGGGGCTAACACACACTCTGGAGCGTAGACTGGTACACGATAAAAACAGCACTGGAAACTCCTGAGGAGGGGCCTGGGTGAGAGGCAGGAGATCAGTCTTTGCAGAGCAGGCCTAGAGGAAGCAATGGCAAAGAGATGAATGCACCTTTGTCTCTCAGGGGCATCAAAATCTCAACTTCTTCAGAGATTTCACTAATATCTCTCTTAAGGGTTCCTTATTAATCAAATTGGTTTTTTCTAAAATAATGTCTCTAACCTTACTGCAAATACATTATCCCCCACCATCAGTGCCTGGCTTAACATTTTGGGCTTGCCCTTGTGTTGCGAGTCGGCATGGAAGAAGCATGGGGCAGGCAGCAAGCAGTGCCGGCGGCACATTTGGGGCTGGAGTGGGTTTGGCAGAGGGGTGAGCTGAGCAGCACCAGGCACACACTAGTCCTGGCCATGTTCCCGAGTCTCCCACATGCTGGAAGTGTGTACAGATGATGCAGGAGAGTCCCAAATCTGTCTTCGGGGTTTGTGCAGGGTGAGGTTGCAGGACATGACCAAGTAGAGGAGGCTCAAAGGAAGACCTTACCACTCTCTTCAAACTGACTGAAAGGAGGTTGTAGCCAGATAGAGGTCGGACTCTTCGCCCAGGCAACAAGTGCCAGGAGGAGAGGACATAGTCTTAAGCTGCCTCAGTGGAAATTTAGGTTCTACATTAGGCAGAAATTCTTCACTGAGAGGGTGATTAGATTCAGAATGAGCTGCCCAGGGTGGGTGGTGGAGCCACCGCCCCTGGAGGTGTTTAAGGGAAGACTGGACGTGGCACTTAGTGCCGCAGCATAGTTGACATGGTGGTGTTCACTCATAGGTTGGACTCGATGATACCAGAGGTCTTTTCCAACCTATTTGGCTCTATGACTGTAAGGATTCTGGGCAGGGATGCTTGTAATAGAAACGCGAGGTGCCATCGGTGCCGCTGCCGGGCACACCAGGCCACTGCGCTCGCCCACCGCGGCGCCCCGCACGCCAGGGGCAGCGCCTCCCGTGTGCACCGCTCCCACGGGCGACTCTCCGCACGCTCGGGCCGGGGCGAGCGGCGGCGGCAGGCCCCGGACCCGCCGGTGAGCCCGCAGCTCCCGGCTATGCCCGCCGGCGCTAGGTCGCCAGCGGCGCGGCCGGGCTTGGGAGCGGGCCCGGGCGGGCGCGGAGGCCCCGGCGGCCCGTGACCGGGCGCGTCAGGTGACGCGGGTCACGCCGCCTCCCCGCCCGCCCCGCCGGCAGCTGCGCCGCGCTCCGCCAGCGCCGTGCGGGGCGAAGGAGGGGAGCGGCGGCGGGCGCGGCGCCAGCGCGGGACCTGCGCCCCCCGCGCCCCGAGCCCGCCGCAGGCAGAGGGGCCGCGGAGGCCCGCGAGGAGCGCGGCCGGCATGAGCCAGGTGCCGAGGAAGCTGCCGGAGGAGGAAGAGGGGGACGAGGAGGAGGAAGAGGAGGAGGAGATCGTGGGCTTGGCGGGCTACGCCGACGGGGCCGAGTCCTTCTCGGACGGCGACGCGGGGAGCGGCGGCGATGAGGCGTGTGAGTGCCGCTCGCGGCGGCCGCAGCGGCACCGGGGGCGGCGGGGAGCGGCGCGGCGGCCGCGGGGGCGGAGGCTGGGGCTGCTCCCGGAGAGCCGAGGGGGAGCACCGGGCTCGGAGGGGGCTGCGGGGTAGCGGCGGGCGACGAGTGCGGGTGTGGAGTGAGGCGGGGCGGGGGCCGGGGTGAGGCCGGGACGGTGGCGGGGCACGCAGGGCCGCCGCCAGGAGGAGAGGTTTGGCGGCCCGCGGATGTGGGTCAGGGAGGAGGCGAGGCTCCCCGCGGGGTTTGGGGCACGAGGGGAGCCAGGGCCAGCGGTGCGGGGAAGACGAGGCGTCCAGAGGGGGGGGGGGCAGGCCCAGCTGGGGACGGGGTTGGGCGCAGAGAGGCCGGGCGGAGCGAGGATGCTGCGGCGCTGGCCACGGGAAGGGCCCGGGACAAGGGTGCTCGGTGGGTCAGAGGGTGCGGGGAGCTCTGAGGAAGAAGCGGAGCAAGGGCTGACAGGTAGCAGGAAGCGTTGGGAAAGAGGGAGGAGGCAAAGGGAATGCAGGCATAGTGTGTGCGTGTAATTTCTCATCAGTATTCTTCATGTCTGGGGTGAGAGTTATTAGTTATTAGAGGCCACAGCTTGATGATGTGACCCGAGTGTGCCAAGGAGCTGGGGGGTTGGGTGTCACGCTATAAAAGGCAGCGACCACACGCAGCTCTGTGTCCGGGGCTGCTCCGCAGCTGCGAGTGTCAGTCCCACAGTGGCAGGCTCTGCTAAATGTCCGTCTGTCTGGGCTTGTGAGGAGCCGCTTTACTCGCTGCGTGTCCGTATCAGTATGGATGGTGATGCTGAGAAGGACGGGCTTACCAGGAAAAGCAGTCTCATTCAGTAGAAAAAGGAAATGCCAGCTCAGAGCCTGTTGCGTTCATTCAGAGCCCGAATTCATTCTTCTGAGACATATTTCACAAAGGAGCTTGGAGAACTCTCAGTATCGCACGATAAAAAAGGAAGTGCTTTTTTATAAGAGCATAATAAAAGGCCACATGTTTTAAGTCTACATTGATATTAGCGTGTGGAGCCAGTCTCCTTAAAGGCCCAGTCCTCCAGGCTGCCATGGGAGGTGCTGCATTCAGTAATGTAATTTTGGGGAGTGGAGGAAGGTCAGTGCTTTGAGTGTAAGCCTTCATGGTTAAAAACTATAGGAATGTTAGACTGTAAGAGCTATAACTGACGCTAAATGAAGTCTTGCTTGAACCTGCTAAAGAATTGCCTTCATTTTGATACAAAGAGAATAAATTTTAATGTGTTTCTTTAGTGCTACACTTAGTATTTTGTGTAGAGAAGTAACCCATATACAGCCTTCAGACAAATTCATATGGATATTTTTGATTAGGAGCTTGTTAGACTGCTAGAAATTGCAATTGCTTCTTTATAGTAACACCAGAATATTGTACTTAACAGATAAGAACCTTTACATCCTGAATAGCAGGAGAAGACAGTCCATGCAGGGACTATTTTACACAGGATTACAACAAAATCCTTTTAGCTGTCCAGATTCCCTGTTTAATTTTGAATTCTCTGGAGAAAGAGGCATACAACATCTGAAATGGAGGCAGTTGGGATTTGAGTCTGTGTTTTGTGTAATGCTGGGCTACAGGGCAAGTGGCTTTCCCCTTTTTTTGTCCTCTCTTTCTGGCTCCATACAACAAGTAGTCCAACATTCAGTGTCACAGCTTCCACTTTTCTACAAAGAAAGAATGAAAAGGGCGGTATAAGAAGAATAGCTTCAATGCACGGCTGTTGACAATGAAGAGAGAAGCCAGGCTTAAAGAGAGAAGCCAGGCTTAAAAGTAAAAGCATAATTTCTCCTTGTAAGCATGCAGAAGATTTCAAAACTTCACATTGGTCATCCCTCACCCTATACTGGGTTTGTGCCTCCATCTTCAATGCTGAAACCATGACTCTTGTACCTTAGTTTACACTTAGAGTCATATTCAGGGACCTTAAAACACTTAAATTTACATAAAGCCTAGTCATATTTTTTTATGGATGCAATTAAAAAGTGTTTAGAAGCAGGAAAGCCCTCTGCAGAGTGTCCAAGGAAGTGGCTCTAAGACATACCACTGCAGAGTGCTGCTCTTGTGGCAGCGTGGAACCAGGTCTTCTGGTTCTGAGTCTTTTCTGTACCCACAAGAATTTCCTTCCACCAGGCGTTTCTGCAATGCCTATAAACCCATCATAGCTGAAGAGACTTCTTCATTGCATACAAACTTTTCCTGTTAACTCTTTAGTCTCAGGCCATCCGTTAGCGTTGAAGATGTTCATTGTATGTGTTTTGTAAGGGCATTGTCTTGACAGCAATTCAAAATGCTGCAAATACCACAGTCACAGCAGTACTGGAAATGATACAATGGGTTTGAAGGTAAGAGTAGAAAGTTTGGGACTGCTACCTCTCCTTTACACAGAAATGGTTAGGACTTAATATAACTGCATTAATGGGGAAGAAAAATCATTATTAGCTGTATTAGTTCAAAACTAGACGCAGAGGCTTGTTACCTTGCAGATGGAAGCGTGAGCAAAATAATTCCTTTTGGCTTTATGTTCCTTGAACAGATGAGCTGTGATGTTTTATTTGGACGTTTGAAAGCTGGTGGGATGCACAGAACGTGGCATCCCCATCCCATATGCCTGCAAAGTGTGGATAGTCACCTGCTTTGACAATTAATTGCAATTGTAATTCAGGATGGGCTGAATTTTTTAGTGATCTATATATATATCTAATAGCACAAAGCAGATACTAAAGTATTCATTGTGTACTGGTGAGACAGGTTGGGACTGCTACGTGCAGTTCTCAACTCCTCAGAGCTGTGCTCTTCTGCATGTTGCAATGCATGCAAAACACACTCCATAAGCAAGGACACAACTGCAGTTAACAGAAGTTTTGTAAGGAATTGAGTGCTTCTCTGGGGAAAAGTGCTTTTAGGTTTGTTAAAATTGTGAATACTTCAAAGGAATGGGCTGTAACCAGCATGGCTTCTGTTCTTAATGGCTACTTAGAAAAATTGAAATATGAAGGGCTGTTGATATGCATTAGAGACTGGCCTTTTACAAGATGACTCTTTGCAAAAGTGAATGAAGAAGGAATGTGTTGCATCTCACAATAGGGAAAACTATCTTTCCCGTTATACAAGAGAAGAGTTTAGCGTTTCTCTTGGGCATATTATGATCTCACTCAGTAACCTAGTCTGGGAAGTTACAGTGATACATCTACTGGCATTTCTGTGGCAAATTAAGAAAGGAGTTGTCATGTACTCCTGCAAAGGAATGTGGGCAGGCAATGCATCGTCCAATTCCTTTACATATAAGGTAATCTCTTAACTCTCTCTGAGAGGGAAGTGCTGTAGAAGCCTTGCTATCTCATCAGGTTTGGATGATACTCTTACATTTCCCTGTCTTTGAACTGGCAGGATTTCAAAAGCTATGTAACAGTCTTACTAGCAGAAGAGCTGGTCTTCATTCTTCTCATCTCTAATTCTGTTTGCAGTTGCAACTGTATTTTTTTTTAGCATAGCTTTAATAGAAAGCAATTTCCTGCTGTTAAGCATTACAGTCAGTAAAAGTCTAGCAGCCTGAGACAATTTAATACCACAACACAAAACCTCCAAGTTATTTTAAATATTTCTTCAGATATATATGTGGGTTTTTAGCTTGTTTCTGAAAGAAAAGGGAGTTAGGTAGGTAGCCTGTCCTCTGGTTGTCTCATCAATGGTCAGAATCTTGGAAACTGCTCTCCACTTTCAACCAAATCTGAACAAAAGACGTCTCAAAGGTTATTAAGTTCCCACAAGTTTGAGGAAAACTGGCATTCAGAAGAGAGGAGAAAGCTAAATGAGTGTCCTCAGAGGGACAGGTGAGCAGCTTTGTGTGTTCACTGTGGCAGCAGCTGGGAGACGGGTGTACACAGTGTAACCAACTGAAATGTGCTGAGCTCCAGATCAGCCACAGCATGTCATATCTATTATTTGGAGATGTCATAAGACATACAGGAGGAAGTTGGTGTTATTGCGGTGGGAAGAGGAAGGGGACACAAAGTACAAATCCATGTAGATGAGACTTCGTAAGTTCAGTTATTACAGAGCAAATGGGAGGCTTTGTTTTTTTTGAAACATGCAATAAAGCTTCAACTTGAAGACTGTTCTTTATATGCTTTTATGAAGTCTTTGTAAAACTTTGAATAAATTATTTTCTCTTCTGATGGCCAAAAACCAGAGTGAGATGGAGGATATACCATTAAATCTTGCAAGTTTGGTTTGGTTTATTGACAAGACTGTGCCCCCAAAACATAAAATGTCGTTATGTCATCATAGAGCAGATGTTTATTATTCTTCTGGAGATGTGAAGTGTTGTAGGCACATGTTTCTCCTAGCCACAGGAGGTACTACCTCTGTTCAAGTTGATGGGAAGAGTAAAGGAGCTTGTTGACCTCAGTTTTTTACTTCCTAAATTTGTTGTGTGTAGATCAGCAGAAGTGGCCATTGCTGTATTTATAGGTATGAAATTCTTACAAACTTACCTATCCCTGTTCTGCCTGAAAGTGTTTCCTCTATGCACTACTCCTGCCTGGCAGTGTTCACGTGTGATAATTGACAAGACCACAGATAATATCTGCCAAGGCCTTTCAATTGTATTTGAAATGGACAGGTTCCCTCCAATAATGAACTGAAAACTTCTGTCATTCACTGGTGACACGGACCTTCACTGAGTGGCACAACCTCTCACAAGCCAGTAGATGGTGCCAGGAGATGTTTTATGCTAACACTGCAGTACCTTCAGTTTGAGAAGCTTTACTTCTGTCACTCAAATTTGGGAAGCACAAACAGACCTGGACAAGGTTCTGTACCCTCCTGGCAGGCATACGCTGCTTCTGTGTTTCTGAAAGCTGTGACTGAGGCTTCTGGCACACAAGAAAGACGCAAGATGTGGTCACCACCCGGGGTGCAAAACATGCTCCTAGGCAAAGGATTCCTGTAAGCTTTCCATTTCTTTGGCTGATAAGACTATGTAATAAATTGGCAAGTTCAAATTGTTGATGAGGTTTCTTGGTTTGGTTTTTCATACTTTGGGAGTGAAGCTGACCACTTAACCTTTGCAGGGCATATTCAAGAATGATGCATGTGAATACGTGTGTGCCAGTTTTCTGCAATTCAAAGCTTATCCCAGAAGAAAAAGATATGCAGTTATGTTGTGCTATGAAGTACAATCTGAATAGTCTGTAGTGCAGTGGGTGGGAGAAGGTCTACCAAAACTCACTGGATAGTTTGTTTAGCCTGTTGTGTGATCAGTATTTTAAACCTGACCTCAGTGTACTCTTGAGTTGTACTCTGTGGATTTAGTATTGACAGCTCATTTTTTTTGCATTGCTTGTGTTAGACACTAGAGTCACAGAGGTGTTTCAAAGCTTTTTACATATAAGGGCAGCTCCATTTCACCTCAGCACCAATGGACATTTCAAAGTTATAGGCCAACTAAATGCAGCAATTTAGACTGCTTTAAGTGTTTTGATTAGAGATACCTGAAGCTAAAGTTGGTGTGCCTGCAGGAATGGATAGCTATACATTCATGTCCTTACAGATATAACAGCATAGTTTACTGTTGGAACGACTTGATGCTGATATAACTGCATCAGCACCAGAAAAAGTGGTGCCACGTTCAAACTGGGGTAGGTAACACAATGAAACTTCAGTGTTCCCAGGCCTTTGTTTTGCAAATAGGCAGATGATTTGCTGTAATCTTATTTACTGGATGACAAACCTTTACAGATCGTAACACAAATTACTGAGCAGCAGGTGAAATCCTAAGCACTTTAGGAAAGGTTCCTCACAAGCTCAGTACTGTAAGTTCCAACACAGAAGCATTGTGTGCCTGCTGAGTTGAACTCTGCCAGTAGCTCCTTGCATGTGTGATTTCATTTATTTGTTAATTTATTTATTTGTTGATTGATTTTCAAGAGAGGAAGCCCTCAGGTAGAAGGATCATGCAGAAGTACTTAACACAGTCTTACTCTGTTCTTCCAGCAGTGTGATGTAGCTATCTGCTGAAAAGGGTATTTGTTGTCAGATGATACACTTTTGAAGAAGAATATATGTGGCATAGTGTTAATTAGAATTAGAGTAAAATTAGGCATTTTAAGATGTTTATGTGCGATAACAGATTTTTCACATACAAACAGAGCAGTCAAGCCTTCTGCAGTTTCTGTCTTGGAGGTGAGAAGTAGATTTTGTGATAGTATACCCTAAGGGGCAAATAATTCAAGTGAAAATGCATGTAGCACTGCTCTCTAAGCTTAAACATTGGTAGCATTTGCATAAATTCATATAAAAAATTCATGAAAATAAATATAAAATGCATGGTTTTTGGCAGTTACTAATTATATTGCCATAGTATATTCCTTTTCTTCTTCTATGATTTTATTCAGTTTTGGATTTCAATGATCCCTTCAGTACTGAAGTTAAGCCAAGAATCCTGCTCATGGGATTGAGAAGAAGTGGAAAGTCTTCCATTCAGAAAGTTGTCTTTCACAAAATGTCGCCGAATGAGACTCTCTTCTTGGAGAGCACAAACAAGATCTGCAGAGAGGATGTCTCCAACAGCTCCTTTGTCAACTTTCAGATATGGGATTTTCCTGGGCAGATTGACTTCTTTGACCCTACGTTTGATTATGAGATGATTTTCAGAGGCACTGGAGCACTGATATTTGTTATTGATTCTCAGGTAAAAAAAAGGAACTTTAAGCTACTTTTTTGTTTTCTTCCTTCAGCAATGAACAAATGGGTTGAAAAGCACAGGGTTTTTTCAAAGTAAATAAATAATCTACATCACAAACACGCATTAAAAGAAGTCATTAAAACTTGAAGACCTGCTTGGCTATTTTTAATCTCTCTCTGTAGCGTGTTCAGAAGTTAACTGATTTGTTTTAACATCTCAGGGTTCTTGCTCAGATTGCTGAGTGATGACAGCATGAGACTGGTGCACATGCTGGATGTATGCTCAGGCTTCTACTTATAAAACATTAAAAATATCAAGCTGTTGTTGAGCTGTAGTACTATCTAAAAATAAGTATCATAAAATTTTATATGTATTTTTTTATTATTATTATTTTTAAACACTTTCCTAACTTATTTTTCCTTACTTAGGATGATTATATGGAAGCATTAGCTCGGCTGCATCTTACTGTGACCAGAGCCTATAAAGTGAATCCAGACATCAACTTTGAAATTTTTATCCATAAAGTGGATGGTTTATCTGATGATCACAAGATTGAAACACAGAGGGATATTCACCAGAGGGCAAATGATGACCTTGCAGATGCTGGATTGGAGAAGATTCACCTCAGGTGAGAAAAGTTGCTGTGCAGAAAATGCTAAAGAGGAGAGCAGTTTATTTTACAAGTTACCATTTTCTGTCCTCTTGAAGCAGCAGCCAACATGCTTTTGATATATGAAGAAAAGGGATAATCAGATACTGCATTTGACCTGAGCCAAAGAATCCTATTTCTGATTGCTGTCTTGAAGGGAAAGATGGAGAGCTGCTTAATAACAGAGGACAAACATGCCAGAATCCTATCAGTTTTTGCTGCAGTTGCTGTCTTGAAATAAGTTGGCTCGGACAGTGACGACAACCAGTAGAGTTCCAGGCAATGGAGTGTATGTGCCACTACATCACTTTTGTCTTCCTTGAAAGCTCTCTACCACACAGTCCCCTCCCAGTTGCTCATCCTCCGTGCTGCAGCCTGCTTGGAGCCCCTTGGGAAGGCCTGTGCTGTATCTTTGCCTTGTGTCTTCTGGTAAAATGGGTTACTGTAGCAAGTAGTGACAAGTAGTGGACTTTGGAGACGGAACCAGAGGTCATAAAGCTGTCATGGCTTTCTTAGCACTGTAAAGCCAAGTACAAACTTATTAAAAAGAGAGGCCTGCTCCATGAATATGCCAGCTCTTTAGAGCTCTCAACTACTCGACTGCATCACTGCACTCATAAATGGGTCCACAGCTTTTGAAAAGTAGATCACAACAGACATATTCAGTAATAGTCCTCTCCTGAAATTCAATAAATATATTTTGTAAGAATACCAGTGTGGGAATTGCATTAAAGAATTGCATTCTACATCAAGTTCTAGGTTTCAGTGTCTAGGTTGGGGGATTTTTTAATATAGAGGTGAAATCCTGTGCTTCAATCATATAATGACTTTTGATCATAGAGGGTAATTGCATTAGTGTAGGCACTTACTGTCTGACAATATTTTATTTCACTCATATTATGAAAGGTACATCATGTTCACAATATGTGGCTAAAAGGAAAATGTGGTGACATTTTTTTCCAGCTTTTATCTGACAAGCATATATGATCATTCTATATTTGAAGCATTTAGCAAAGTGGTACAGAAACTGATTCCACAGCTCCCAACATTGGAAAACCTGCTTAACATCTTTATTTCAGTAAGTACTTACTATATCCTTTGTCTATAGATCTGGCAATGTCCAACATGCATGTTCGGATACTCTGTTCACTGCCTTCTTAGAGAGCATGAGCAATGTGAACTCTCAGAGAAATTATCAGAACTTAGTTGAAATGTACCTCCATGCAGCTTGGTCTCACCTCCATGTGTATTAAACAGCACTGATGAGCTGCTGAGATACTCACAATATTTCCTGAGTCACATAAAGTGGGTTAGCAGCCATCACTTCTCTGCTTGTAACATCAGTCTGAATGTTGCAAAAGTCAGTGCCGCATGTATTTGTTTAAGTTGCACTTAATTTTTTTATGAATAAATATTTAAAAGAACATAATCTAGTCTGACCTCATATGGGGAGCTGTCTGTAGTGCTTCCCAGAATTAATTTTACTTTGTATCGGAAGCTTACCAAGTTAAAGAAAATCTTATATTGTGAAATCTTTAGATGTAGACTCCACCACAACTCCCACTGCTTCCACAGTTATCTGAAAGCCAGTTAGGGAGTTTTGTATATCTAGTGGTTTGTTACCACTGTAGAAGAGATTGCTTGCTCCACTCTTCCTGTATGTCTGCTCTCTTTCTTTCCTTTGTACTGGTTCTGACACTCACCTGTTCCCTTGTGGGTTTGATATTACCATGCACTTATGTACTGTTTAATTTAGTTAAAAGCAGGTGATGGAGGTGCCAACATGTTCTTTTTTTGACACAAGGTAAGAGATGGAAACATGGGGCAGTGAGTGAAGGGGAGCACAGTGAGTAGGTTGTGAAAAGGGGAAACCCCCTATTTTAGTGGTCATTGAATCAGGTCATAATGGCTCTGAAAACTGCACCCTTTCTCACAGTATTCTAATTTTGTGCTGGACATCTAGCACTAATTTCTGAAGCTTCAATTTCCAAGCAAGATTCTTTGTTGTGTCTTTTTGTGATTTTGACATAAGAAATTATTTGATGTCATTGAACAGCCTGTAAGAAAAAATTAGACTTCATGGTTTCTCATAGTGAAAATGGAGAGAGATAAAAGTTGGATATGAAAGGGAAAGCTAGCAACAGAGGAAGGTCATTCCAAAATTTATTCTCTTACTATTAAACAGCATATTTATACTGTTTCATAATGAATAGTTTGCTACAAAGATCTGTTTCTTCCAAAATACCTGGACTGTATACCAGTTATTATCATGTAGTCTCAAAACTCCCCAACAGAAAGGTAATGAAGAAAAGATGACAACAATTATAGAGCAATTTGATAGTGGTTTTGGCACACAGTCTTCAGAGAAAGCTTGCTGAATAATAGTCTTCCTTGTGCCAGAGTCACTCCGGTCAGTCATTGTGAGTCAGATCTCTGTATGGAGTCTCCTCACTGTTTGGAATTGGTGAAGGGTTTGTACAGAATCTCCACGTGAACTGAGCGCAGGCAGCTTCCTGAATGGCTGATAGCAGTTGCTTGTGTGTCTGGAACACCCAGCTCCAGTCATACCTAGAATATCAGGTATAGTTTGTACGGAAGAACAAGTATGTAAAATAAATGGGAAGTCCAGAAAATGAGGGAGGTGTGCTATCTCTCCCCTGTTCAGTATGGGAAAGAGTCTTGGACTGTTTCTTTGCTCCAGTTTTTTAGTGACTTAAGGCCATGTGTAGCTGCATCACTATGTCCTCAGCATGCTTGCTGTTTTTACAAGTATTTTCTGTTTGTAGATAGAGAGAGTCAGAATGACTATTTGCAACCACAGGAAGATTAAACCTCATTGTCCTTCGTACAATTAGTTAGGGGGTGCCTCTTGACCTTGGCAACTTAATAACAACAAATTTTGGCATGGATTTTGGTCATGCCTTACCTCAGGAAGCCTATGTGTCGGATATCAGGGTGTGGGTGTATTAGTTCTACTTTTGGTTTTACAGCAGCATTCATTAGGAAATGCTTTCATTTATGGAGACTTCCAACATAAAAAGCTGACAACTACAAAAACAGATCTGCGATCACTCAAGTTCACAGCAGGTTTTTGCCCAAGTTCATAACACCACAGTGTGTAGGCATGTTTGAGGAACCATCAGTGTGATAATACTGCTTCTGCATTCTTTAATGTAACTGCTTTTAAGTCATTAAATAACTGGCACTCAAAATTCATATTAGTCTTACCTGACTAACACACTGATCAGCTTAATATAGAAGGATGCCTATTTCTTAATTACTGTGGCCTTATCAACCGATCAAGTTGTGTGACATGGGAAAGCAAATTTTCATTTGAGGGTTGTTTGTTTTGTTTAAAGGAATATTAAAAAGTATGTATTAAAACAAACTATTATAGTAAAAATAAAACTATGTACAGTTTCAATAATTATTTAAATTTTGTAATCTGCAAATGCAGTGCTTAAAATTAATTAATGAAATCTGCTGTGTGATATAAGACCTGTTTAAATAATTGTCCAAAATTGATTGCTAACTGAATGTGACTGGCAATATCCTCTTAAGTTCTTTTGAGAGTTGCTTTTTAGGGCCAAATTATGGTTTCGTTTCATACATTAAAGCTGAAAAAGACAGGCCTGCTTACCTATCCTAGCAATTGGAGGAATACTACCACTTTTACTGAACCCATTCTATTTAAAGAATAGAAACTGTCTTCTACATCATCACACCCCATATAGTTGAGAAACATGGTTTGAATTTCAAGTACCTCATGGTTTTTACCTATCCAAAATAAAATCTCATCTATTCATTGCAGATTTTTCACGATGACTCTTGGTTCAGATTAACCATGGAATATTCTTACATCGATTCAGAGTACTTGTAGCATCTTCTCTGCAGACTGTAGGGTTGTGTCAGGGAGAACTGGTGCCAATTCAGATCCTGCTCTCATTTAATCAATGGCAGCCTTTCATTCAGTAAGGAACCCACCAGCTCTACTAACAGAAACAGTTGATTTCTTATTGTCATTTTCCGTAGGCATTAATGATGTAATGTCTCTTTGAATAGTACTTTTTATCCACCTTTTCCTGTTTTTTTATGACTTGTTATTATTGTTTCTGTCATTTCTGTTTGGGTTTTTTTGCAGTCTAGGGGTAGCAGTTGCTGAGTAGTTTCCACACAAAAAAAACGGGAAATCCTTTAATTTTTCATTTACAGTTGTATTAAAAACCCTGGCAAATTACATATTTGAAGGCGTGGGGGTAAATTTAATGGTTACTACTCCTGGCAGTCCATCCTGCACAGAGGTTTCTGTCACCATACAAAGTTCTAAAGAAGCAAATACTTGCAGTTTCTCAGCAGGTCCTACAACAATGGATCAGTTGCAATTGAAAGCAAGCGTAGTTTATGTTAAGAGTCCAATTTCTGCCCTTAACCAGCAGGTGTAACTGCTGGCATGGCAAATGTCTCTAGATGTTCATGAGAGACGTTCAGAAAACTTTCTGAACTGTCACTGCAAGTACAGGTAGGCTGCAGCACCTGGAACTCTGAGATTAAAAAAAATCACTTCTCATTGTTAAATGTAGCCATTTTTTTTTTTTTTGTCACTGGCATCTTAATAATTGTGCATCTCTGCATCTTACCTGTACAGCTGAAATTGTTGCTGTCTCTCTTCGTGTAATACAAAACTTTGTAATTGACTTTTCATGAATGACACTGCAGTGCTCAAGTTTCAGCTTCTTCTGTCTGAAATGGCTTGTATTTTCCAATACAATTTTGGCAATGAGTTACAGCTATGTACTTACATGATATTTCAAGAGAGTCTTGTAATTAATCTTACTTGACAGGATCTGTTGAACTGTGTGAGGTGCTGTCAGAATTACTGTTTAAAAAGTAAAATTACAGAACTCCCATATGTGGCCAGAACAACCAGCATAAATATGCATACATTTTTGTTCTTCTTGCTCAAAGAACACAGACTCATGGAACCCTGTAGGCTGAAAGGGACCTTTAGAGATCAGCTGCTGCTCAGTCAGGCCACTTACACCAAGTTGGTTATGGCTGGGTCCAGCTCAGCTTTGTGCATTTGGAAGGATAGAAATGCTACAAACTCTCAGGTCGGCATACTCCCAGTCCTTCATCACTCTTACGTTAATTTTTATTGTTTTCTCATCAAGTTGGAATTCCAGCCTGTGCCTTTTGGCGTCTGTCCTTCAACATTGTAGCTCTGAGAAGAGTTTGGCTCTGGCTTCTCTGAACCCTTACATTAGGTATCTGTAGATAGCAATGAGTCTTCTCTTCTTCAGGTTGAACAAAGCCATTTCTCTGCGGCTCTCCTTGTACATCCTGTACTTCAGCCCATCTGCCTAAGGTATCCACAGTGTATACTTTGGTTTTGAATATTTTTTAATTACTGATTTACTGAACTATGCCACTCAGAAAGTCTTTTCCATTATGAAATGCAAGAAATTCACCTCTCTACTCTATTATTACTAATGGATGTTTGCAGTCTTAGCTCTCTGCAGGGATGGAAGAATAACTCTTTAAGAAGAAAATGCCCAAAATACTGCTGGCCATTGTTGAATAGCATATCTAGTGCTGGAAATTTTCCTGCCTATTTCAGGAAATACGGAAAACAGGAGAGTTGCTTTAGTTACTTAACTATGTGTTAAATATTTGACTTAGAAAAGAAGGAAGAAAAAATGGAAAAGTTCTGTAACTGTACAAAAGAAGCTGAAACTATTAAAACTTGTTAGGGATTTTCAGTGTGGTTTCTGATGGTTACACAACTACTGTGGCAGCAGTCCCAAGGCATGTTAAAATGGAAATCCTGTCCGTATACAGAGGCAGTTCAGTTGGATGGAGAAAGTTGCTTGTCTTCCCATATAGGTGGATAGTGAAGAGTATTTTATAGTTTGTGCTTTAGCAATACTGGGAAATATCTCCTTTTTTCATGCTGGGACAACTGTACAGTTGTAATCCCTTGATATCAGCCAGTAAGGCTACTGTTTTCAGTTAAGCAGTACACTTTTTTTTTCCAGGAAGCAGAGGCTTGTGGCAGTTTACCTTATCTACACAAAGAGTCAGAGCTAGCATTCCTGGCTGGCTTCTCAGAGCTGTGAATACAATATATCTCCAGCATGGAGAGCATCTTAATCAGCTTGGCAGGATGACAGGAGCATAGCTGTCATCACTTTAGCAAGCCTTAGCATTTTAAACATGGCTTTAACCACCAGTGCTATATGAAACCTAAGGCACCATCAAAACACTGGTCTCTCTCCTGTGATCCTAAAAGGTGTTCTACAGAACTAGACAGTAGAACAGCTACAGACTGCAATGAAAAAATGTCTTCATTTCCTTGAGAAATCAGTTCCTGAACAATACTGTCTTTGTCCATCAGCGTTTTCTTTCCTTTGTTTCTATCTTCTCATACGGCCAACTGGAATAACTTTAGATTACAACTTTCTTTTATGTCTGTTGCTACAATTAAAACACCAAAAGCTTGAACGTTAAAGCTTTTTTTCTGCTCCCCCTATTCCCCCCCCCCCCCCATTTTCATTTCTGAAAAGAAATGTAATCTCTCCAGGTGAAGGTAGGGAGTGTCACTTGGCATTATGTCTGCTCAGAGGCAGAAACTGTTGGAAGGTTTGTGAGCATTATGGTTTGCTACAAGTACAACAGTGCTGTATGTACAGTTCTTTCAAAATGAGCTTGATTGCAATTTAATTTCTTTAGCCTAACTTTTTTGTATAACAGGCAAGTAAGGGTACAGAAAATCTTGGGATTAATTTGAGAACTTGGATTTCACTTTATTTTTCTTTTTTTTCTTCTCCTGAATAGAATTCTGGGATTGAAAAAGCATTTTTATTTGATGTAGTCAGTAAGATCTATATTGCAACAGACAGCACTCCAGTGGATATGCAAACTTACGAGCTCTGCTGTGATATGATAGATGTTGTGATTGACATTTCTTGTATATATGGGTAAGTAAATTGTGAATGTTTTCCGTAAAGCTGTGTACTGAGAATGTGAATAGCCTCAAAATTAAAGTGATATGGGTATAAACAATAATGAGAATGGGTAGTTTGCCAGGACAGCTGGCTTCTGAGGGACGGATCCTTCCCAGCATCAGTCCCTTTTGTGAGTATCTTCCTCTTTCTATTCTAATAATTTTATTTGGAGGAAGAATTGGGAAGAAACCAACCTAAAATAAAAGGAAACATAATTTTTTTATTCCCTAGGGATGAAATCAACAGAAGCATGCCTCCTGTTTTAAAAAGAAGTGGGGCCATATTTGGTTTTATTTAATAGCCAGTGGCCTCTGATAGCCTCAGAGAGTTGTTTCACTCTCACTTCAGTTCTCTGTTTGTCCTCTATTCCCTACATGACCTTTTCTGGGATTTTTTAAGTTTCCCTTTCCTGTACATTAGCAAGTGGAAATCTCTTGGGCTGGCATGTACATCTCGTTTCAAGTTATGTGTTCAGTGGCTTGGCCCTTGGCCAAATGTAATGCCAGCCATTGCTGGGAAAGGCAGGGGCACATTAAGAATTAGTGGATTAAGATGCCTACACTTGGAGGCCAATGCACAACATGCTTAGAGAGTGGTAGGCTGGGGTAGCTCTGCATTTGTACCCACTGACAGACTTCTTGCACTCTTGGAGAAGGTACAAGGGAGAGTCCTGCTGCAGAAGTGCAGTAAGCAATGGAACAATAAGCTGTTGAATACTTAACCTAAAATCTCTGAAGTGCATTCTGCCGGGTGTTTCAGATTTTGGAGTCGTCACTTCATTAACTGTGTAAGAACTTGTATTATAGAGGTATAAAATAAAGGATGCTGACTTTTGTAAAGAGAAAGATTCTGCTGTGTAGTTTAAAAGAGCATGCATTTAATAGTTATCTGTACAACACCACTTGTTGGGCTCTTTATTTACAAAATATCATTCTGCCACTGTGGTTGTGTAGCTATTTAGCATGTATCACCAGAGATCTGCTTGCCATTTTTTAGCTACAGACTGAAGACTTGATATTACAATTCATTTCTTGTCCTCTGTTCCTGGAGCATCTGTGGAACTTACCACTTTAATATATTATTGAGACGAATTGTTCTGGGAGGTTGGTGATAACTATCCATTTAACAATATCTGTGTGTGCATTCAGGAATGAGGATAAAATTACAATGTTACAATGTACAAAAACATAAAACAGTGATCATCATGACTCAGCATCTGTGAAAGAGAAATCTCTTTTCATAATATGATGTTGCAAAAGCCAACATCTCATGAGGAAATTCTCATGATGTCTTAATCTATCAGTCAGCTGCTACTGCTCAGGCAAGGTTACTGGGTTTTGAGTTATCAGTACAGACCTACTGTTTAACATGTTTATGATAAGTCATAATATAAAGCACTGATTAAATGAAAAGCAGCCTTGTGGTAAATGTGTAGTAACTTACAGAGTCAAAAATAAGGTTCCAGTTCAGGCTCTTGGCAATCAAACAATCCGATTTCTAGCCCCAGATCTAAGGTTTGGTCTGTGATGGGATAAACAATTTAATCTCTTTGTCTTCTTAGTTTATGTAGTGTGTAGTATGAAGAAGAGTCTCCCTGAAAGATTAAAATGAAGATTTCATAAAGTTTGAGATTCCTTGGTGAGAGAACCAATGTCTCAGTACTTCCGTTAGCTAATTTGGTGTCTTATCTTTTCTTATTTGTTTGTTTGAATATTGCTCTTTAGGCTTAAAGATGATGGCACTGGAACTCCTTATGACAAAGAATCAATGGCAATCATAAAACTGAATAATACAACTGTCCTTTATTTAAAAGAGGTGACAAAATTCCTCGCTCTTGTTTGTTTTGTCAGAGAAGAAAGCTTTGAGAGAAAAGGTATTTTCCCCTTTTCTAGTATTAAGTTTCTCTTATATTATTAAGTTAATGAATAACTGAGGTTGTTATTAGCTGATAACAGTTTCTAACTCTATCATAAATATTGAGGTAAGTACAGCTTGATAAAGCTTACATAACATTTTTAAAGGGATGAAAGTACTTGTGAAGGCATTAAGAAATCATAAACGTATTTGACAACTTTCTGATATGAAAGCATTTGGAAGTTTACATCCAATGCAGTAAAGCTTCCACCTGCAACTGTAGACCGTGTTAGTTCATCTTGACTGACACTGATTTGTACCTGCTGACACCAGCATACACATTTGGGACGGCTTACCTGCAATAACCAAGTGAAAATTTTTGAAACTGACTGATAGAATGTTCTTGCTTTTCTTATATCTGAAAGGAGGCTTTTGAAAAATTGCATATTTAGAAGTGCTTTAATATTTTGCAGTTAAAGTGCATAAAATTCCTTTGTTATCTTTTTGACCCTGGTCAAAGTCAATACTGAACCCTTAGTTCTTGACCTCTCTGCTCACTCACATAATGTTCACTGAGTTGCTGGTCTTTGTGGCATGTCCTGAGACCGAAATTCAGCAGTGGAAGAGCAAGCTGTCATCTGGGCTTGTGTGCCCCATCAGTGTGATAGTAATTTCACCAGTCAGTGTTGGTGTGTTTGTGAATGCAGCACTTGTACCATGTCTTCTGGGCTGTTTGACAGCCTACTGAGCTTTTGATAGCTTAAACTGATCAGTTGTCTCTTCCATACCCCTACCACCTTTATTGCATATGAATGTTGGATACAGTCACTTTCTCTTGTAAGCATAAAAAGTGTTGCTTCCGCATACTTACTAAAAGCACTGTTTCAGAATGACACCATGTTGAATAAACATCCATTAGGGTTTGTCCATAACTGTGTGAGGTTGTTGTCTGCTTAGATGGGACGCTTGGTGGCCTGCACTCTTCTGCAGTAAGGTTCTGGTATTATAATGGAGATGAGCTTTTTGTGCCTCATGAATGCCAAGTAATGTTTTGGCTGAACTGTAGGGAGATGCAAAAGAATTCCTGGGAAAACAAAACAAAACAAAGTGTAACAAGGTATATTTAAACCTTAAAAATAGGTATCTCCTGTTAGGGAAATTGAAGAGAAAATGCTGCAGTATTTGAGTTAAGAAAGCTTATGGCATTACATTGAATGAGGTCATGAGCTCAGTACCAAAATTCTAAAATCATACTGTGGTATTACAGAATTGTAGCACTCAGAAAGTCTTCCAATTGTCTACTAATAAGGCTTTACAGTTTTTCTGTGGGATCACATTCAGCCCACTGGCATGGTAATGTTATTTGCCTATTATGTAAGTATCTAATCTAACAGCATGTCTATTGTATTACTTTTTAATTACAGTGTAAGATGAAATATAGCTGGTTGAGATTTGGTAACAGTTCTATCAAGTATCCATTTCAAAGTTTATGTATTGTCAAAAAATGCACATTTCTTGATTAATAGATGCTACTTATTTTTACCACAGTTATTTTGTAAAGCATATTTCCAAAATGATGCCATATGTAATGAAATATTTCAGTTTTTCTTCTAGCATACTGAGCACTTCTTCAAAGCCTCTTATTAAATATGGATCTGTTATCTGCTAATGAACTTCTATTTGTTTTCTCTTAAAACTTGCAAGTGTATTTCATAGCAGAGAGAGTTTCAAGCTGTAATGCTTACTGAATTATTTGTATTTATCAAATGTGCTTTTGCATAGCATAGAAAGAATTCCTGGACAGTTCACTGAATATGACCTCCAGACAGAGAGTATGGTATTTCACTAAACACAGAATATAAGCAATGTTTTCATTAACTTACTTTTATGAATTTCTTTATTAATATGTAAAACATTTCTGTCTCTGTAGGATTAATAGACTACAATTTCCATTGTTTTCGAAAAGCCATACAAGAAGTTTTTGAAGTAAGAATGAAAGTAGTAAGATCTCGAAAACATCAAAGCCACCTGCAAAAAAATAAAAGACCCACTCCCAATGGGACACCAAGAATGCCACTGTAACTGAGGTTTTCTGGTAATGTGGCAAGCAAAGTTTTCATGAAGTTGACGTGACTTCTGCATCTCATTGCACTGAGTGAAGAGGAAAACAAATGGGACTGATGTATTATATGAATTTTCCCTGAACGTTCAGAAAGCACTGTTTAAATATTTTTATCCAATCAGTTTTTTCATATAGTGAGCACTTTGAGCAAAATGTTGTATATATAAACATTGAGGTGAGCACCTGTAAGAATTTTCTTAATATATGCTGTAAACCTTTTTCATGCCATATTAAGAAAAAACAGCTGTGACAGAGATACTGGGTACATAATTTGCACTTTTTCATGTTTTCCTTGTGGACTTGGACTTTGATAAACTTCGTTTTTATGGTGATTTTGATGCATGGTGTCAGGTAAAATGTATGCTGTAGTTTATTTACCTGCTACAATCAAATTGGTTAGTAAACAATTAAGAAAACTTGGTACAATGCCTTTTTAAATTTGTGACATCTAATACCTAACGTTCATACAGATCTAATTTCATATATTTTTCAATTTGTAAACTGAAGAATAATATTGAAGTATTACAGCAATAAGCACCTTACCAGGGATCATAACTGGTAGGTAAATATTAGCTTTTATAAAACAGGCTTTTGGCCAAATTTCATCCGGCGTTCTCCTTAACACTGGTCATGCCCTCTCTTGGGTCTGGTTTTATTATTTACCTCAGCATATACCACTAAAATACCTTTCTATAAAGATGATTGTTTTGTAAAATGGCTCTATGTTGCACTGGTATTTTTATAAGGCTTCAGAGGAGTATGTTGTATCCGTACGGCTGGATTTACATTGCTAAGTTTGTGTTGAGAGCCTGCACATGTACAGTTGGCGCAATGAAGAATCTGTATGTATTTCCACCCTGGCATTCTGATGTACTGATAAGTCATAAAGGTGTGAGCACTGGGTTCTGATTCCCTCTAACAGGGGTACATCTGTGACTGAAATCAAGATGAGACCATTAAAATGAGGACTGCACAATCTACCTGCCGTAATAATCAGAGTACATCACTACTTTTTATTGTAATATTGAACATGGGCAGATTTACCACATGATCAGCCAGGACAGCAGAGCACTCTCAAACCTAAAAAGAAGTAACACTTACTTTCCATGTTCTGTATTCAGTGTTTTTGTTTAATTAGCGATATAAAATTGTGATTTTTAGATGGAAAGGAAACTCAATTTTTTTACCAATTGCATGTGCAGTCCAGTGATTTTGTTGGCAGCTTTTGGGAGTGAGAAGAACTTGACCAGAATGGGAGGCAGCTTGGTGTACACCAGAAACAGGTAAGGGGTATGTACCTTATTCACAGCTAATCTGCCCCTAGCCAAAATAGCTCTGGAGGCGGGCAGGAAGATAGAGCCAATAGCTCTCTCAAGAGTTGTGTGATAAGTAATGCAGTTCTAGGGGCTCAGGAAGATAAAGAAATACTGATAATAGTGAAAACCACTGATCCTGATACTCATGTGAAGAACAGTGACAGTAGCTGTACTCAAATCAGAGTGTTTCAAAAACACAGAGCACAGATTCCTTTTGGTACTGTCACCACACATCATCTTAGTTGAGGGCAATTCTTCTGATTAGCCCCTCAGTTAAAGTAACGCAAAGCTGTTTTGAGAGTTCACCAAAGCTGTGATGGATAAGAGAGACCTTTTGGCAGCTTTCCAGTCACAGGACTTTCACTGAAGGGCTGCCATAATTTCTGGCCATGTGTTTGTCTTTCATTTTGTTAAGATCCCCCATTGGGTCACAATCTCTGCCCCAGGTGTAGGTGGCTGTATGAGACTAAGAACACCTACCAGGCTGGGCCACATCTTTCAATGTGTAAGTTATCTCATCATAGTGGCTATGCTATGAGTCATAACTAAATGTAGCTTCCATATATTTGGCCTGAGTTTATTGTAGTCATGTATGCCTTTGTATTAGAGACCATCAACTTGTTTAAGACAGCGAAGTTACCTCTTGAAGTCCCCTCTAACATTTGGAACAGACTACTATAATTTAGGGAAGGTGACTTTAGCCAACGTAAAACTTCCAATTGGATATTATCAGAGTAAGTGTAATTTTCATCAGATTACTTTCAAATATAAAATTGAAAGAATGTTAAAAATTCATTCGTTTTAGTGTTTAACTTTGATATTTTCAGGTTAGGTGATGACTCATTTCACTTTTGAGTAATAATTTTCTAATGTTCTAGCTGAAGTAGTTGAGCACTGAGTAAGGCATGCAAGGTTCTTTTTAAGAACATATTTTAAAACTTGCTTTTACTTAAAAAAAAATCTTTTAAATTTTATTGAGATTCTAGTTTTTATTTTAAAGAAATTAAATACCCCATGTGCTATAAGGGCCACTTAAGGCAGTGTTGATATACCTTTTCTAAAATTAGAAATTGTGTAAGATGTATTTACTTTCCAAATAGTCCAGTATTTCTAAAGTACCTGATCCGTGAATCTCCATTTCTTATTTATCATTGAAGTTGACTAGAAATGGTAGGGACCATGAATGAACAAGTCATGTCTTTTTAAAACACCAGTTTACAGTAACCCCAAATAAATTTAGTATCCCAAAGGCATTTTAAAGTCCGGAGTTAGATAGAATATTGGTTCCAAGAACTTGTTATAGTTGAGGAAATCCCGGTAAGTAATTCAACAGGCAGCAGCTCCGAGTGTGTGAAGGTTTCTCTGAAGAGTTCATATGCACCTTTGAGCATGTACTGGAATGGCTATTTAAAATGTTACAGTGCTGGAATACGTTTCTAAAATCTGGTTATTACCAACATGCTGTGCATTAGCATGGAAGTGTAATTGACAGGAGCAAACTACTCTGATAAAGCATAATTCATATGGATCATTTGAGATCTCATGTTTCATGATGGAACAATTTTTTTCCCACTAAAAATTGTGTGGTTTCTTGCATGTGAAATTGCACTCTTGATGGTTTGATACTAAGGGAGTTCATTCTCTGAAAGTACTGCAGCAATTTTTAAAAGAAATGTTAGCTTACAAACTCCCTCCATTTTTATATGTGTCATCAGATTAAGTGGAAGAATTAAAATAAGCCTTGTCATTGTATACAGTAGCAAATGTTTGCTTTAATGACATATTTACTGTGCTGTCATTTGCCAATAGTCATTGTAGAATATTTTTTCTTAAATTGAACACTGAGATTATCCTATTTTTGTACTGAATGATGTACATGACATCATGCCATGATTTTTGTGCTGCAGCTTTGTCCTGTTTGATGGACATATACATTAACCCCAAAATTTCTTACTCAGATTCTAAATGTTTTTCAATAGCTACATGTGAATTTACTCAGTTATGGATAAACACATCAATTTCTCCCATTTCAGGTTTGTGGAAAATTAGGAATAAGCTTGGTTGGGTTGGGCTCCTCTTACATGGTGGCATATGGTTGACATCCCACTTGATTTCTCACTGTATTAATATTTGCATATTAGCTCATGCACATATCTTCAAATAGCTACATTTAAAAATGACACTAGCAGATTGCTGCTTTTAATTTGTTTTCTCTCTGGTATTTTCTGTGTTACCTTTCTCAGTTCGCTCTCTCTGAATTTTACGTTTTGCTGTAACCAGGTCTCATACCCAGTCTCCTTGGTTCATGCCAGCCTATTCCCTTTGGCTTGTAGGCCTTATGAGCCGCAGGCTGTCTTGAGCTAAAGCCTGCTGAAAAAATACTGAGTACAAAAACATCTAAATTGTAAAAATCCATTACATGCTATTAACGTCCCTAAAAAGACTCAACGTATTTATGTAATCCTGGTTTGCGTGCATGCCATAAAATATATCTTCATATTGAACTTACAGTTTATGTTCACAGTCAGATTTTAAACATTTCTTAATCATGTCCAGAACATATTTTAAAATTTTTAAAAAAATATTTATATATGTCCAGAACAGAAACCCCTAATGCAGCAGTTTATCACAATGTCTCTTGGACTAAACTAACATATTTTTGATAAGGTAAAAGATTTTCATGATACTATCAAAGAGGATACTCTACTGAATATTTCCCTGAATACCTGGACCTACTACTAGTAAGAGGGATTATTTATTTCAGAATTGCTGAATAGCAGAAGAAAAAGAGAAAAAACCCATTGATGGCCTTTCTTTAAAAAAAAAAAAAAATAAATAAAACCAAGCCAACAATAACATGCACTAGCCTAAATTGAGAAGAATTGGGATTAGACACATGCATGAGTGCAAACATGAGAGGCAGGAAAAAAGTACAGAGTGGCCAAAGGTACAGCGTGTAGGCCAGAACATTTCACTGTATTCAAGCTGCCTTGCACAAAATGTTCAGGCTGGATATTTGGAGGAATTTCTCCCCAGAAAGGGTGACTAAACATTGGAATGGGCTGCCCAGGGAGGTAATGGAATCACCATCCCTGGGGGTATTTAAGGAAAGACTGGACATAGCACTTAGTTCCATGGTCTAATTGACCTGGAGGTGTTTAGTCAAAGGCTGGATTTGATGATGCCAGAAGTCTTTTCCAAGTGAATTGATTCTGTGGTTCCATGAAAATGTAGACCAAGGAAGGATCATGGGCTTATCACAACAGGGTCAGCCACGGGGAGGTGGTGTGGGTGAGGTCAGTTTCACCCCATGGTCCTCAAAGGTCCAAGTAGTTGACAGGAAGCAATAAGACAGTATCAAAGCTGCCTTTCTTATTATAGCAGGATTTATCCTGTGTGGTTTTATCTCTACTCTGTGCAAAAGAAAAGCTATCTGTGCTGAACTGAAGCATAGTGTCAGTACAAATATAAGTATAAACCACATGAACCACATTCACACTGGAAATCAAAAAGAATTCTAAAACAGGAGAGCAGCACAGGGAGAGCAAACAGCCTGACAACATCCAAGAGGAACCTCAGCTTGTCAGTGAAAATGGGTGTAAGTCATGGTGTGTCAATTCCTCGAGAGTGCTAGCATCAGTGAATACTATGGTCTTAACTCACTTTCTCATCAGCACTGCAAGTTTCTTACCCAAATTAACTCATGTTTGCATTTAGGTGTTTATGTGTCAGGTAGGTGCCCACTCAGCCACTTCAATCCATGCATCACTGCAAGTTCTTGGTCCTCAAAACTGGGCTGCCTCCTTACTCCTTCCCACACAAACTCCAAGTCTCATACCTAGTGCATGCTCCCTTGATAAATACTGCCCTAGTCCTTCCTCAGCTTTCCATTATTGTTGGGAAGGATGAAGCCAGAAAACCCTATAAATATGATTGCTTAGATTTTGAGAATGTGAAACCTGTAACTGAGATAGAATTGAAAGTAAGTTTTGATGTTTGAGATGTCCTAGCTGCTGGATGCCTAGGAAAACAACCCCCAATGTATGATTTATCCCACACTTGTAACCCCCCCCGAAGTATCAAGTACCTGTAACCCCATTGGCACAACCCTGTTACAGCCCACCTCGAGACCCCTTATCAGGGGGCTGCGAGAGTGGGCCTCCCTGCTGTTCCTTCTGTTTCTTCTCTCCTCTTGTCTCTTTGTTCTCTTCTCCTTTGCTCCTCTCTCTTGCCTCTTGGAATTTCCTTATCTCTCACTGCCCCCACCTTCCAAGGCCATGCTACAGCTGCGCCTGGCGGCTCTGAGCAAGGCCTCACGTCCCATACAATAAAGCTCTTCTTCTAAAACCTAACTTCAGAGATCTCTCGTCTACATTCATCCACACCGTCCTGGAGTCCTCAGCAGCAGGAGGAGGCATTTTCTACACATTATCCAGATAAAACAATCATCCAACAGTTTGGGAGCCAGTACTGCTTCCAGACTCCTTCACAACTAGTGCTGCAAGCTCTCTTTTGCAGCTGGAGCTCCTCTTAATGCTGCTGATAAAACTGCCTAATTGATTGGAGTGATGGATACTCTAGCAATAAACTTAAAAACTTTCAGCAGCATTTCTGGAGTTTCTAGAAGCCCCACCATCCAGTGCAGTGGTATCATATAACTCCAACTTGTTCTGAGGTTAAGTCAGCTGTGGATTGAATTCTCCCTTTGCTTATGCACACCCACATCTGGGTTTGGGTCTACTTTGATAGTGAGAGCCATCTGGGCTGTGGGAAATGTACCCTGTTTCTACTCTTGCAAAGCTGTAAACAGAGAGAACAGGTGTGCCATTTGGGAAATCCAGTAGTGCCAGATCAAAAGGTCCTGGGACCATCTTTGTCTCCAAACCCTGTGCTGAGAAGTGGAACCATATTCTGTTTCTCTGCAATGCCCTTTTCAGTGACTGAATTGTCCCTGGTGAGCCAAATGGTCTGATCCACAAATTGCTTCTCTTTCAATACTCCCTTTGCAGCTGCTTCAACTTCTTTGGACTGTCAGTATGCCATTCATCATGCTATCTTGGTCTCATATCCTAAGTGCTGAATGCAAGTTTTGCAGCAGAGGCACACAACTCACTCCCACCAGTCCTGTTCCCCGTGCTCAGCACTGTTTCCAGCTCTGTTCCTTCAGTAATTTCATTTCATGTTTCAATTCCACATTTTCTGTCTATAAAGCAGCAGTTGTCATTCAAATTTTGCATTCTTCATAAAGTACATTATGCAGAAAATTGATTATTGGCTTTAAATTTAATATTCTCTTGATTATAAACACCTTTCTGCTTTACTCAGTACACCCTGTCCCATCAAAGCTTCCAGCTCCCATGAGCTAAATGCATTCCTAAAAGTTCCTCAGGATGGAAGAAGTTCTTTCATTCTTCCCTCCCCTTTTTATATTGCTTCCATTAATAGTCTCCATAAAAATCCAGGCTATAAAGTCTGTCATTTGAATAATTATGACAACACCAGACTGCACAATTGTTTTTAGCTTTTGTTATTTCTTTCAGAATAACAGTAGCCTCTGCAGCCTGCATCCCCTGTGAGTGAGCTGGTATCAGGCACTGAAGATCAGGACAATACAGTCAGCTGGAGTCCAGAGAGCAATGCAGTTTGCCAGAGGGTTTGCACATTTGGTCAGCAGAGCCACTCTCTGGGCTCTTCTGACTGTTGTGATTAGGGCTTTAGTCCAAGTGTCCACATGGATCCCTGGTGTCATTGAAGGCACTCTAGGTACTTCACCTGGCCTTGTGCTGCTGCTTTGTTCAGAATGGCACCAGTATCCCATACCTTTGTGCTCTGTGTGGATATCTGGCATACCTTAGCATACCTCAGCATACCTCAAACAGCATCAGATGCTTATGTGTGTGCAATTGAATCAAACCCCAGATTTCCACTAACCATCTGAGGAACTCCTGTGTCTCCCAGATATATGCAGGGGGCTGGTGAAGACAGATGGTAACTCAATATATCTTGGTTTATGACACAGTAAGCTTACACCGATTGGTAATGCTTTTTGAGGAGCCTTAAATTAACAGCCTGCTCACCAAGCCTTCATTTCTATTGCTGAGTCAGAGCTATATGCAAGCAGCTGTATGCAAGCAGCTGCATGCAAGCAGGAACATGCAAGTGTACATTCAAGTTGTGAGTAACAGTTTTGGAATGGATGGGGTGGAAAGACTACTTGATGGCAGTCCAACAGATATAACCCTGACTGCTTTGCCTCTGCCCGATGTGTAATTGTGAGGACAGGTGCTCCCTTCCCAGAAGGAAACTTATGGGAGTAAGTGAAAGGCATGCAGAGGAACTCACATACAGAAAATGTGACAAGAAAATCTGGGGCCTGAAGCCCTAAAGAGGTCATGAAAAACCGACTGCATGGGTCAAAAGCTATGCCCAGCCTTTTTTCCTTAAATACTGGCATAGGAGCAAAACATTTTTAAAATTCAGTAGTTTACAATTGCCTCCAGCTCTCTAGTGTGTTCTGCAATTTGCATGGTGAAGAATATGCACCAGAGAAAATTTCTGCCATTGTCTGTAGCTGCTAAAGATAGAACAACTAAATCAGGGAGGTTCAGAGTCATGAGCAGCTGCCACTTGGACACAGCTTCAGCTTTGACTTGGGCCTTTGCACATCTTCTGAATCAGGAAACTATCTGAACTGTCACAGCAATGATGCCAGAAGACTGTGGGTCAACTGATTGGCAGGGCTCTCCTCATTCTTCAGGGAGTAAAGAAAAGGTGAAAAATATGTACCTTTATTTTGACTTCACATTGTGAAATATCTTGTTAGTCCACACTAACTGCTGCACCAATGGTCCAGACTGGCACTTGCTTGCTTCATCAATTAAAGCAATCTGGTAACTTCATTCCCCACTATCGTCCTAATTTCTGAAATAATGCTAATTAAAAGTCAGCTGGCAAACCATCTCTGTTTTGTGAGACGGTTGCCTTAGAACTAAGCATGAAGAACATACAGTAATTGCTTTCCTGAGACGGACCATCCACCTGTGTTACTGCTACAGGCATTGGATACACAATGCCACACTTGTTTTTATTGATGAGGAGGAGGTGCACTTATTGAATCCAGATTTACAAGGTCTGAATTCCCACAGAGGATTTTAAAAGCTGAGACTGTATTAGTCACAATGAGTACCATGGTGCTTTCTCTTGCAAGTAAGTCATATCTGTTCCCACTGACAATATAGGCATATGAATGTTAGATTCCTTAATTCCAGTAAGAGTTTAATTCTGCAGCCAACTGTCTGTATTGAAAGGCTAGCATTATGAGGCAAACCCTTCTAACATATTTATACACTCATCTCATACAATTATACAACCTGCACAAAGAACTAAATAGTAGTTGTGTCACATTACCTAGCACAGTTCCCTGAGATTTGTAAGAACATACTCTGACGCATCAGACCTTTGTGCAAAACGGAACCCCTGTGTCACACAGGTGCTCTGACTCCCAGAGAAAGGGGAGGTTTGGGGAGTAACTCCCTCTTGGTGGGCTCCTGCTGGATGCTTCTTAGTGTGCATTCCCCCAACTCCACATGCTGGCCTTCTTGATTCCCATTCCTATTGGCTGAGCTCCCTTCTTGGACCTTTAAAATCAGTTCTTCAAGGATTTTACCATTAAAAATAAGAGGCTATATTGACTGAAATGCTTGTACTTCTTCTAAACTTGTAATTCTTCTAAACTGCTAAACTGAGGGGAAATGCAGGATACATTTCTCTCAGGTATCGAGACCTCTGTGTATCAGTTGCAGCTATACAAACATATATACATATGTATATATAAAAATACCTAACTAGGATGGTCTGGAACACAGAGGATGTAGCTTAATCTCCCTTTGCAGATAATTGAAAAATGCAGGAACATATAAAGCATGATTTGTTGGATGTAGAGCTAACATCTATTCCAGGCAAGAGGAACTCCCAGTTCTTTCCATCAACTATAAAGTGAGCCTCAGGAATCTGCTCAGAAATCTGTATCCATAGTCTGCAAGGGTTCAGCAGAATTCTGCCCATATGTTTACTCACAGACTTGGCCTTCCTTTCACAGTAAAAACACTATCAAGTGAAAAATTATTAATTTTATCAAACCTTATTATTGTCATTAATTTGCATGACAATCATAAATAAATAAATAGGGCCTTTGCTACTTTGCTCTGAAGCTAGGTGGATCTATCAGAGTTTTCACCCAAAGATAGCTAGAGAAAAAAGTACACATAAACATGAGTAAAAACTTTCAGCACGGATTCAGTGTGGCATTAAATAACAAAATCTTTGTTGCAGCAGTGTTCAGGCAAACTTTCAGTTTCTATGTTTCAGCTGAGCATGTTTATTTTTTCACCAGGTTAGATCATATGACAGGATATACAAGCTACATGAAGTGCTGCCAGCATGTAGGATTTGACTGCAATTTTGCTACTATATTTGGTGTTTGGTTTTAAAAAGCCACAAGTTCTAGTACAAAATGGCTTCTTCCTGCAAAAGTCTAAACAAAAGGCAGAGGAAAAATCCAAAGAGTATTTTTAACCAGCGGCAGGAAAACCAGGGAGGCTGCTGCATCTGGACTGGCAACACTGACTGTGCAAGAGCTCTGCAGAACCAGCTCCTCAAGAGCCCCAAGCAGCTGCTGAGATGTAGGGCTGGGAATTAATCCCCAGATCTCTAACTGTATGCTGACTACCTTGCAGGAATCAGCAGTTTCATTTGGCAGCATTCAGGTCCTGGAGCTCTGACTTTTAACTAATAGTACATCTGAAAATGAAAGCAGTCTTGTACTGCTAACTCTGCACAATACCTTATGGCAATTCCCCCAGCTCCTAGCCAGGCCACTCTAAAGCTTACTTAGATTGGGAAAATGTGCACCTGCTTTCAGGGTATTTCTGTTGCTTTAAGTCTATTCAGCTCATTTTCAATTGTGCTTAGTTGTCATGCAGTTAGAGTGACAATATATCTTTCTTTAGCTGAAAGCCCAAGTTTCACATTAACTGCAGGTGCTTCCTCCTTGAACTATATAAAATGACACTGTAAGTGCATCCAAGGGTCAAAGGCCAGAGACCAGAAAGCAAAGCTAAGCTCCACAATATGCTTAAGTAGTTCATAATAACTACCACTTTGTACTATTCATGTTATAATACAACTTCAAAAATTATCTGCAGTGAAAATAGACTACAGAACTTTTTACACAGAAATCCAAAATTCTGAATGGAAAATATCTTTCTCATACTTTGGGGAAGGGCAAAATTTAGTGACAGATTGTCCCAAAGCCCTTCTCCATCTGCACAGCAAGGTGGCTCTGGAGGACAAGGACAGATGGGGCATACTTAGGACCAAAATAGTTCATCAACAGGACAGCCAGTGCCTGCAGCTCAGTCTCAAGTGGTCAGATCAACCATTCTTAGCTAGGAATGCTGAAATGTCATCAAGAGTTGTTCATCATTTAATGGACCCTAGGGTACTTTTGTTGTAAGAGGGAACTCCAAGGTCTGATGCCATTTTTCCCCATCTCTATACATTAATGACCCTTTAAATTATCCATAGTGCTTTGTCATGTAAAAGGGACAATCACTTTGCCCCTTTGAAAATTCTGCTGGTTGTTCAGGAGTAAAGTTGCCTTCTTTACTTATTGCTGTTACCACACCACTGTGTAACAGAACAGAAAAGGAAAGACTAACACATTGTTTTGTAATACTGAGAACATGCTGAGGTGAAAAATATGTACCTACTCAAATGTTTTGATTTACAACTGTTTGCCATTGCTGTTCAATCAAAGTGAGAACTAAGACATCAAAACGAAAAATTAATTTTTAAAAGATGAATATATAAGTAACACGAAAGTTTGAACAATTCTTTTTCACAGATGAAATTAAGGACAATATGATCTAGATATGAACTTCAAACTTTTGCTGAAGACAAGTACTTAAGAGGTTGTTTCTTTTTTACAGCTTGTACTGAAACAAAAGGAAATGGAGACTGCTGAGATTCTGACCACTTTATCTCTGAGCTGTATGTTCTTAAAAGTTTTATCCCAAGCGTTTTACACCTATAACCAGGTGGAAGAGAAATATTTGAAAATGTAGATATCTCTCTGTCACCGTGGTATGGAAAAGGTGGCAGTCAAGTCAAGCTCTTGATGATAATTCTTGCCTAAAATAATAATCATTGGCATATGACACCATTCCAATATTTCATGATCCTGAAAACCAACAAACAAGACGCTACCAAGTCTTACAGTAAGGCCTGTAGGGCGGGGAGTGCGCTGGGTCTGTGGGGTCCTGGAAGCCCCCTTTCCAAGCCCCCAGTTTTGAAACCCACCGAGGCCCGGAGGCACCTCGCCCCATCACCTCTGCGGCCGGGGCGGGGCCGAGCCGGGGACGCAGAAGTGACATTTTCACTCGCGCAGTCACCGCGGCCCGGGCGCCGCAGCCCCGCGTCCCCTCCCGGCTGCGGTTCCGGGGCCGGCCCGGGGCGGTGCCGGCGCGGCAGGTGCCTCCCCCCGCGGTCACGGCGGGGCTGTCGCGGCCGCTGCCACGTCAGGGGAGTGTCCCGAGGCGAGGCGGGCTGGGCCGGGGCCGGCCTTCCTCCTCCGCCCCCTGCCCCGCCGCCGGAGCCGCCGCGGAGGGAGCGAGCGGTGCCCGCTGCCATGGAGGCCCGGTACAACCTCAAGAGCCCGGGTAGGCGGCGGGATCGGGCGGGGGCAGCGGTCGCGCCTTTCCGGGCTGCCCGGGCCGCTGCGGGCGGACGAGCGAGCGAGCCCACCCACCTCGGGGCTGCCGCTGGTTGCGGAGGGCTCGGGGACCGGGGCCGGAACCGGGCGGAGAGGAGGGCCGGGGACCGCGGCGGTGGGTTCCCTGCGCCGGGGCGGTGGCGGCGTTCAGGCGGAGGCCGGCCGCGTTCCGTTCGCCTTCGCAGCGCGATGGCGTTAAGCCTCCCTCCGAGCTCTAAATCGGTTCGAAACACCCTGACCGCCAGGTTTGTGTATGTGTCTGTGTGCCCACGCATTTTTGCTCGTTTGTGGAAACGTATGAATGTTTATTCAGGTGGCCGTGCCCTGTTCCCCTGGGCATCGCCTTCTCTCTGAATAGGTGCGTGTGAGGGGACGGCTTGCCAAGGGTTACTTGGCCTGTGTGGCGTCAGTTTGTTTTGCAGAAGTGTTTCTGGACAGGCTCTGTTTACTTGCGTGTCTGCGTTCGCATGTTTGGTCTGACATGTTCGCATGTTAAAATGCATGCCTGTAACTCCTGGGCTTTCTTTTGAATCCTTGAAGTGAGAGTCACGCCTCAAGAGATGCGGGGAAACAGCGCTGGAAGGGAAGGTTTTGATTCCTAGGCCGCGAATAGTGGCCAGGCCATGCCCCCCCGTATGGCTGTGTTGGAGCAGTGGCCTCTGACCGGCTGTGCCAGGGCTTCACCTCCTGGGAGCCGCTTGCACAGCCGGAGGCCTCACGCTGCCGAAGCAAAACCTTTTCTGCAGCTCATAGGGGCTGGTAGAGTTTGTGTGTGGGTTGCTGTCCTGCCCCTGCTCTCCCCTAACCGGGTGTTGAGAAATAGGCATTATCAGCTTCATGTTATTGTGATGAACAGTGGGTTTATTTTTTAATCATACCGTCCTGTTACCAGCAGGAGAGGTGGGGAGAAACTGAATGCTATGATGACTTCTACCTTACAGATGTCAGTGACATGCTTGTTTACAAACATATCTCATGCGGATGATGTGTCTATTGCTAAATTATGTCCCTTAGCCTCACACCGAAGTTGCATAACTGAAAGATAAGAAGGTTCATTAAGCAAACGATGAACTCGTTGTCATTTAAAATATCTGGAAGGAATACTTCTTTTTTTTTTTAGGGAGATATGCAGGATGTGTGGCATATGTGAATTTTTACAAGGCTACACAAACACGCTCACTGGTTCGCCACGTCATGGGAAACAGTGATGGTGTGCTGTGTGACAAGCACCTGGGACCTGGGTGGAGAGGACAAATATTTGTGGCTTAATTTAGAAATGTTCTTCCTCTTTCTTGCTACTTGTCCCTCCTATATTAAAGAGAAAATTACCTTTACTGGAATTGATTTTCAGCACCTGTTGGTGCTGAAAACCAGCTGGAACCAGTTGTTCCATAGCAAAATGAATTTTTTGTGCCAAAGATAAATGATTTGTACAGTGGCTTAATATTATTTCTCCAAATTAAACATGTTTGGTTACCTATTAATATATTAAACTATTTCTTTTTGTATAGATAGTGAAAGTTTGTAAATTATATAAATAACTTCTAAAATTTCTGTAATGATTTAAAATATTGCTTTCAATAGTCAGTATGTGTGAAATCATTCTCTGAACAGATGGGCAAAAAGGTGTTGAATAAATATAAACAAATATTTTAAATAAATATTGTTTCTTTAACAGTTGTCCATTAAAATGAGTTGACGGTAATTATGTATAGCCACTGCTTTTAGTCTGGCACTTTACTTGCTAACCAGGTAGATATGCATATGCAATTACTTAGTATTTCTGTGTACGTTTTACGAATTCCTATCTTGTTCCAGTTACATGTGCAGTTCAGTGGTAGTATCTTACTCTTGCCATTCGACTGAAGGCTTATGATGGAACTGTAGAATATTCTAATATTAAGGTGGTTTCAATTGATGTAAATGCACTAAAATACATTAAAAGAAGTCCACCATGTTTTCTATTTCAAGGTGTTGTGTCATCTGTGATCTGAAGGGATTACTTTGGTAACTGAGCCCTCTAGGGCTTTAGAACGAGTAGCTGTCCTTGTGCCTGTTGTTGCTGCTTTGCCTTTAATAGAGGAAGAACCAAGCGGCTAACCTTTATGTCAGCTTTAGGGATTTGGAACATGCTATCTTGATACATAGTGGAAAAAGTAATCATTTTGTACCTGTACAAGAGTCTTCTGCTGTTGAAATCTGCTTTTGAACTTGAGCAAACTGACTTTGTCTGCTCAGTAGTTTTTAAAAGGGCAAATCCTACTAACCCTTTTTGTGTAAGTTGCTTTAATGTAATGTTGTAGATGAAAACACAAATAGGAAAATATTGTTGAAAGAAACATGTGCCTTTACTGATCTTTATTTTAAGCCAAAGTCTGCTATAAGAGTTGTGAAGGAGCTGAAGTTCATCTGTGGTTAATACCTGGATCCCTCTTCCGTGAATGTGCTAGACCAGATTGATGAGTGGAGATCAGATAGTCGGCTCTCCATTGCCACACTTTTCTGTGTGCTCTCAAGCAGACCACAAAGAGCGGTATTACTACAAATCTTTGTCCTACTGCTGATTGCTCCCAGGCAATGTGTTCATCTTCTTCCTTATCCCTGTTTCTACAGCTAATTAGTTCATCCCAACATATCTGAAAGATGGTAACTCTCCATAACACAAAGCAAGTTGTCCCCCTGCACACCACGTCTCTTTTGATGAGAGGTGGCACAGCTCTGGGCTGTCTGGGTTTGCCATAGGCACAGGCCATGGCCAGTGATGGTCTGGGATGGCCAAGCAGCTCCTGTCACTTACCCCCTCTGTAAGAGCAAAGAGCCATGGAGGCATTCACCTGATGCTGTCTTCTCACACTGCCTATGAACTTGAGTTTCTTTTTTATTTCTTCCCAAAAAGACTTAATTTTGGAAGGGGTGAAATTTCATGCTCCACACTTCAGGCTTCTTTGTATTTCTTCAATAAGGCAAAGCCTTGTAACCTGTTGCTTCATATTTTTGTGTGTATTTTTGGCAGTTGTAAAAGGGCGAGCTATTTTCTGTCTTAGGATTTCAAAATGGATTAGTCAGTGTATATCAGGCTGCTACCACATGGCTGATAAACCTCTCCCATCAATATTAAAGCTCAGCTGAATAAAGCACGGACTTCATCCTCTTCATGCCTCAGGAACATCCCTATTTTCTGAAATTTATAAGACAGCTACTTGGAATAATCTCTTTACTTTTTTTTTCCCTGAGAGCTGTGACCCTTAGCCTGCTGTGAGATGAGATGCCAAATCTTGGGCGGTCACCGCTCTTTTAGTGACCATGTCTTGCTTTTGTGAAGGCTATGACCGGGCATCTGAGTGGGTTATTAGCACAGACACTTGAATTATGAACAGCTACTTACAGAGCCTACAAACAAATGTGATTTTTATTTTTTTCAAGGGCAGAGTTTGTTTCACTTTATGCTGACCACCTCATTGAGAATTTGATTAGCCGGGGCACTGGAGGCCTAGGGAGAGGACGTGGAGGGAGGCATTGCATGGGTATTTATTGCCCAGGAGCACTGCTTTGGGATCCTGGAGCCATAGGGAACATAACAATGCTGAGATTGGGATCCTCTTAGCTGTCATCCTCAATATGATTGCTCCTTTTCCACAAACTGTACTTCTTTTTCCCCTGCATATTTTGTACAAGTAAGTGTTCTGTGCCAGCAAGCATGCATCAGTTCTTTGTTAACAAAACAGCTAATAGGAAATAGCCTCTAGCTGTTGTGCTGCTTAGTACCTTCTGTGTATGAAATACGGATAGATCGTTTAAAAATAAAAAATTGAACAGATGTTAAAAATTTATTAAGGCTGAAGATACTGTTTGATCTTAGTGTGTTCAACAAGCACCTTTCATTTAGTAAGTTTTACCTCCCTTTGTGTTGATTGAACAATTGTTTCCAATTGCAACTACAAGAAGAATACTGTACTTCCTGCTGCCCTGAGGACTAAAGGTTGGCTGTTTCTGAGGGTGAGAGGAAAGCAAGACAAGACTAATTAAAAGGTTTTTTGTTTTTTTTTTTAATAGTTGTTAATACTTTATATGAGTACAGGAGACTTGTTGGTCATGTGAAAGAATGTTCATGAGGCTGTGAAGATATAAAGCAGCTATTCAGGAGGCTTATGGGTCTTGAGAAAGGATGTATCTGAGATCCTTAGGATGGAAAACAGCTGGCTTTTTTCTTGGCAAATGGTGTTTCCATTTGTTCTGTAGCAGAAGTCAAAGGAACTGCCAAAGAATGTCCTGGTCTTGGCTGGGATGGAGTTAATTTTTTTCCTAGTAGCTGGTTCAGTGCTGTATTTTGGATTTTTTTTCTTTTATTTTTAGTTCACAAATGGTCACACATCATTCACAGGCTCTAAGCTGTCCAGGAGAATCACACCCACAAGGTGACATGCAGGTCCTAGTGACACTGTGCAGGTTGCTGTGAACCTTTTAAGAGTTGCTGTATGTTTAGATGTAATAAACCATTCTCTAGAGAGTACAGGAAAACAAAACAAAAACCAACAACAAAACCCCCCACATTTTCCATATCAAAGAGCTGCTGTGACTCTTTGCTTTAAATATATTTTCTTAGATGCGTCAGTGACCACATCATGTTAAGTGTTTTGGTTGGTTTTTTTTTCCACTTAAAATGTCAGAGCTTGTCAGGTGTTGTCATTTTACAAGAAATCCTAGACACTTTACACGTAAACTTAATCCTGATTTTTTTTTTTTTTTTTTTTTTTTTTTTTTTTTTTTTTTTTTTTTAATTATGTGATCCATTCATTATGCAGCGGAACTACTGGCAGTGTGATTGACTTGTTATTTTTCCCCTTACAAGAAATTAAAACATTACCTTTAGTAAATGAGATTTTCTTCTAAATGCCAATGCAGTTTGGGTTCCCAGGTGCTTTGGGCTGTGGGGACTGGTGATTCAGCAGGTGACTCTCTGTGCTGTGACCTCTGAAGTCACTTGATGGTTATACCAGCTGTAGGTCAGGCACTGTTGGCTCAGTGGTCAGGTATAGAGTGGAAGGGGGAAGAAAACAAAGCCAGCTGGATTTAAGAAGACCATCCCAAAATGTGATCCATGACACTTATATGTAATTGAAGGGACTTGATGCTTGTTTCAAATGGCTTCTGTGGTTTTATTTTTTAAAATTTTTTCTACTTCTATTTTCTGACATTTTTCCTAATTGTAGATGGTGGCCTCATTAATAGAAAAAAGCATAACAAAGATGACTTCTGCTTTGCTAATGGCTTAAGTGGATTGAGTAGTTACAAAAGTTTCTCTGAGATGAAGGGTTTTATGAGAGCTTTACTTTGATTGGAAAACTTGTATTCAATAAGATAACTGCATCCTTACTTGGACTGTTTTGGTCAGCAGAGCCATATGGAAAGAGTTACTACTTTTTCTGTATTTCTCCTGAGTAGGCCTCTAAATCTTGCTTAAAGTGAAAAAAAAAAAAACAAACCAGCAGCCATAAATAAAAAGGTAGGAAACATTTGCCAAAGCAGTAAAAGCTGTCAGGTTGTTTTATTCTTCTTTTCCCTGCTTAGATAAGTGAACCTGAAAGATTGAGAGATCTCTAGCTTTATGACAGCTATTCTGGATTCCATTATTTATCTGTTCCTCGTGTATTTTTTTTTTCCAAACAATAGAACTGAAATTTCAAACGGAAGTTTGAAGATTCATTTCAGAATTAAAAGGTTGTTATACATTTGATACTGTCGTGCAAAACCACCTTTTTTTTTTTTTTTTTTTTTTTTAAGGAAAGACATAATGATTTACTAAGAAAACACCACCGATGTTCAAATCCTGTCATCTCTTGAAGCATCTAAGTTACACTGATGTTTACAAAAACTGATCACTTGCGATTTCTGTGTCCAGAAGGTTTCCCCAGCCACTAGATGCAGACTTGTCTGGTTGGGCACATAGCAGGAGTACTTGAATGTGACCTGCAGATATATTTCAAAGAAGCAGTTGTGTAAACTGAAGTTTCACGGTAGCTTGAGGTAAATTATGATGAAAGTGGAATTTGACTGGACGTGTTTTTTGGCAGAAATAAATCTGTTGATCACATATGCATATATTGTACAAATTTTGCTCCTTAATTGTTATTCTACCACCACTCAATTCTAAAGCAAGCTGGTACCTTTAAGTTTGGTTCTCAGATTTTTAATATCCATATTTTGCTTTTTAGAAAATGTTGATAAGTTCAATGTAACACAAGAGGCAGATTGTCAGGCAAAGCCTCTGACCTGTAGTACTGTCTCCTCCACAGAGTGGTAGAGAGCTCCCACACCTCCTGTTTGGTGGGAACTCTCCTGTAATCTCTAGTCCAGGAACTTAATTTCCTCAGGATTTAATTTTGATGAACATTGATAAAGTGTTGCTTAGTGTATCTGTGAAAGTTTGGTAATTTTTCACACTGATGGTTATGTCACATTAAAAAATAATTTCATTATTTTGTCTCTAAAGCCTGTCTTAGATAAAATCAGTGTCTTGACTTTTTTTTTTTTTTTTGGCAGAATTAGTGATACTCTTTGACTTTATTGTCAGTCTGCGACTCTTTATTTCAAATGGGCCCAAACCATTCTGATGTTTCAGAATTGCCATTGCCAAATGCTTACTCAGTGACTCAGTGTGGGTTGAAATACCATGACTTGTTGCAGGCAGACTTTGGGAATTATGCTTGTTTCTTCCACCGCAGTTTGTGGTAGCCAAAGGAGGAACTGTTTCACAAATACTGCAGCAGTGCTTAAAGAAGAAACCAATTTTGTGCTTTCTTCACTGGATCACACATTCTCAGAATGAACTTTTACCACTCCAGGCTTTTCTTTGCAGCCTCTCAGCTGGTATTTTTCAGCAATGTGCGAAGAGAAATACAAAATGGTTTGGGCCGGCCTCAGGCAGCAGCACCTTCTGCTAGATGACAGATCAAAGCTCTGTCCATCTTGACCTTGAGTGCTTCCAGGGATGATGCATCTGGGTAACTTGTTCCAGTGTGTTATTGCCCTGACTGTAAGAGAATTCCTTTCATATGTCCAATCTAAGTCTGCTCTCTGAGTTTAAAATCAGTCCCTCTTGTCTTGTCACTACAGGCTGTGGTAAAAAGTTACTTTGTTCTTATAAGCACCTTCTCGGTATTGAAAGGTCACAGTAAAGTCTTCCCAGAGCCTTTTCTTCAGGTTGAACAACCCCAGCTCTCAGCCTTTCTGCATACACGTGTGCTTCTTAGAATCATGGAATAATAGAAATGCTTGGGTTGGGAGGCACCTTAAAGATCACCTATGTCCACTGCCCTGCCTTGGGCAGGGTCACCTTTCACTGGACCGAGTTGCTCAGAGCTCTGTCCAACCTGGCCTGGAACACTTCCAGAGAAGGGGCATCCACAACTTCACTGGATAACTTTTTCCAGCACCTCACCATCCTCAGAGGAAAGAAATTCTTCCTAATATCTAATCTAAATCGACTCTCTTTCAGTTTGAAGCTATTCCCCGTCTTGTTGCTACATGCTCTTACAAAAGTCCCTCTCCCATCTTTCTTGTAGGTTCTCTTCACATATTGGAAGGCTGAAGTTAGTCACTTGATAGATTCTTAAGAGGTCCTGGGTTGCTTAATACTGAAAACTTCTTATGAGCAAATTGTTTCTATGATACACAAGTGCTAAATTAGATTGTGCTCTGTTTTGTGCCCCAGGAGTGGAATAGTATTATGCTCTAATAGCTTTCCCTCTGTGAGCATGGGTGACTGCACATGATGCTGTTACGGGGGAATGTGTTTCTTTTCTGTCTTGGTCCTTCAGCTGGAAAATCTCAGTAACAGCTGTCCGTCTTGTCCATGACTGCTCTGTGTTTATTAGGTTTTGTTACATACATTCTCAGTTTTCTCACGGTCACTGTTTTGCTTCATGGCTTGTTCACTCCTGAATTGGCTCATCCTGCTGCATGCCACTCTTCTTCCAAGGCAAGTGTCCAGCCTTGTTGGCAGTGAAGCAGTAGGGGTCCAAAGCCTTTTCTGGTCCAGACTGGTTTTCTTGTTTTTCCTCTCTAATGAACTGGTAAACTGCAATGAAGATGAAAGAGACAAACTGTTACTCTTCAGTGTCCGAATGCTGCTAGCTGGGGTGACCTGATGGGATCTGTAGGGTGTTTAATTGACACCTCCTTGTGGCAGCAACATAACTGAGGTAACTGGCAGCAGCACATTTCCACATAATCAGTTTTCTGTTTGGGTTGTTAGAGGTGAAATTCTCAAACTTTGAGCCGTTGTTTATAGCTGTCCGAAAGTGTGAAGGAGGAAAGGAACTTTTCACAGTAGATTGGAAGGAAAATTCCTCTGCAGGGAGGTTAGAGTTTTTATTGGACATTAACATATGGTGCACATGAGGGTGCCTGAAGTGTAAGTGATGTAACAGAGCTTGCAAAAGTGGCCACAAGAAGGAGATGCAGAAAATACAGATGATGCTGGTATTTCTGAAGTGGAAGGTTAGAGAGGGTTACTAATGACTATCTTGAAGTTATGATAGAAAAATACCTGGGTGTTCACACTCAGTGGCAGTTTCCAGCTGCAGAGGCCCTGGGTAAATGTTTCTGACTGGGCATACGTGTGTTCAAATCTAATATAAAACTTCATTTTCTCTTACTGGTGATGTGCTCATTTCTCTCAAGTATTACCTAAGGGACTAGTCATGTAATTTTCATGGGAGGCGTCAGGATAAAGCTTTTCAGCAATTGTTAAAGATGCACATGATGTCCTGTATCATAAAATGTCGAGGTTGTTAGCCTTGTGAATCTTGTCGTCTGAAACTCTATTAATGATATGTATGTTTTTCCTCCTGTCTGGTGCAATTACTGATATTAAAGTACTTTAGTCCCACTGTTCTGTGTTGAGAAACTCTGTAACCATGCACATATTTTTCATAACTTTATGCTTGTATAACCCATTTAAGGTTTAGTCATCATAAGTAATTATATAGTGTCTTGAATTATGAACTCTAGTGAAGAAGCCGGAATATGCTGGAGAAGATTAGTTAGCTGAGAAGAGTTCTTCAGGAAATGTTTTATGTATTTTTTCTGTCCAATGCATATTAAGTTATTTTCTTCATTTTCATGTCTTATGCTTTCTTTTTTTTCAGCTGTCAAACGTTTGATGAAAGAGGCTGCAGAGCTGAAGGATCCTACAGATCATTATCATGCACAGCCTTTGGAGGTTTGTTTCTCTGTATGTTTGCAAGAGCTTGTAATTAGGCAGTTTTATTCATATATACTCTTAATTAATATATACTCCTCTAAAATGCATATATATTTAAAATGTATATACTTAAATGATAGCAAACCAATTTTTTTCCCTGTGATGGAAATCAGCAGCAGAATTCAGCTTCACTGGTCTTGTATTTCCAGGTTATTGGTGAAAGTACTTAATAACAGTTTTACATTGCATCTGATCAGTTTTATAGCATGGGTGTGTTTATTCCCCTGTCTCTTTCCCAAAACTATGGAAATACTTAAGTCAAGCTTTTTGTACCCAAACCTGACATCTGGCTCAGTTGCTACATTGGTCACTGAAACACTTAACCTAAGGTGATGTCTGAGGATTGCTGTTTTGCATTTAAGAAAACCTGTGAAAAACATAAATGTATGCAAATCTGGATGCATTGAAAGAGAGAGGGATTTCACTTAAGTAGTAACTTCTTGTCTGAACACCCAGTTAAATCTTTGGGCTGAGAGGACAATGAAGTTCTGGTGGTTAGAAGCTTAAACAGAAATCCCTTCTGATTTCACTGGATTAATTAAAAAGGCAGTGTTCTGTGGTATTCAGTTAGGAGATTTGATTCTTAGCTGTTTGCAGAAATGCATAACATGCTTAACATGCTCACATAATAATGCATGTTCTTAGGTGCTATAAAATGTTCCTTATTGTCTATACTAGTTTTTTTGCTGTTGCTTGATTCACCTTCCTGTGGTGAAAAGAGAGGTTTAATTCTTGCTATTACTTGTAACCTACATGAAGATATCATTTCTGGATTAGAACTGTGTCACACTGGGAAGAGAACAGTGGCAGATGAAAGGAGATGCTGGAAATCTTGACAGTTATCTCCCGTACTTGAAAAACTGTGACTAGGTGGGCCTTTCCAACACTGTAATACATGTTTATTATTAGCTGAGGGATCTCATTCACTGACAGCAAGCCTCATTTGGGCTCCAATCCTAACAGGAGTTGTTCTTCTTGTAAATATTGAAGAAATTGTTGGCAGCACAAGTTCTGATACACAAGTCCCAGCTCAAAACCTCAAAGAAATAACATTTAAAGAGAAGTTATTAATATGTCCAGTGACAATAAAACTCTAGATTTCAAAGTGTACCTTTCAAAATTGTGCACTAAGGCACAGTAGGGCACAGTAGCTGTTTGTTGACCTGGGCACAGAAGGAGCTTTGGGGAGGCTGTCATTAGTGTTCTTTCTTGGTGTACGTCTCCCCTTGGTTCTCCAGAAATTATTGTTCTTCTCTGAGGTAAAGATCGAGTTTTCTCTTAATTGACTCAGTTTTCCATCTGTTGGGTAATAAAACTCTTGTCATAATTTGTACAGCTAGCATAAAGAATTTGGATAATGCATTTGAGGGCTTTGGGGAATTATTGCATAAGAAAATTATCAGAAACTTAAAACGCGTTATCCTTAGTGCTATGTTCTCTTAACTCTCCATTTAATTTTGGCTTCTTGAAACTTTTGCCTGCGTACTGTTTCTTTAGTCTGTCCTTGTTCAAGAAAATGGCATTGAGTTGTCTGTTTCTGTGACAAACACTTCTTTTTTCTGACGAACACTTCATTTCTCTCTCTTTTTTTTTCCTTTTTTTCGCCTCTTCTTCCATTGATGGGGTCATTTTAGGATAATCTTTTTGAATGGCACTTCACTGTTAGAGGCCCTCCAGATTCAGATTTTGATGGAGGGATTTATCATGGGCGAATAGTGCTGCCACCTGAATATCCCATGAAACCACCTAGCATTATTTTGCTGACGGTAAGTAAACATGCTTACTAGTTTTTTCTTTTTATGTTATCAATTCTATCATAGGTAGAGAGAGAGAGATTTCTTGGCATTTAACATAATGTCATTTTTGTAAGAACAGTGGCACAGTATATTGTAATTCAGGTTCCAAAGTCATTCAAGATTATTTCGGTAATCTCTAATTGCACAGAGCTTCATGCCTAATGAATGGAAGTTTGTTCCTCTGGTTGAAATCACACTGCTGATGTGATTGTCTAACCTTCTCCCCATGGGCCCTCTTGGTTTCTGTTGAAAACATTGCTCAGATATAGGAAGGCAGACCTGTAGTTTGGGGCAAAGGCCTTCCTTAGTGCATCGTTTTGTAGAAGGTTTTCTTCATGCATTAATAGAGTCAAATGACAGAGTTCTGTGTTCGGCAAGCTGAATGCCAATTTTATGAGGTTGGCAGCAGTATAATTGTCAGGTTGTTTGCATATGGAATTATTTTGATCCTATTTTTTACAACTTTTACCAAAAGTCAAGAGTTAACTTCTATCATGTTTTATTGTATCCTCCTTCTTTCTTTAAAGCCAAATGGCAGGTTTGAAGTGGGGAAGAAAATTTGTTTAAGCATCTCAGGGCATCATCCTGAAACGTGGCAGCCTTCCTGGAGTAGTAAGTAGCAATTCCTTGAAAAATGTTACCCCTGACAAACAACTTGGTCTTTAAGCTGAAAAAAAATCTCATGAAGAATGTTTATAGTGGAAAAGGAGACAGATTTTGAGGGTGTAAAATACAGGGAGAATTTGTCAAATGTAAGGTCATAAAAGAGTGGAATTGAATGATTTGGAAATGATACTAAGTAAATGCTAGGGCTGAGAAGCTGAGGGGTGATGGTAAGCTCTTCTTTACTTGGATAAGCATTAAGAATTCTCAGATTACTTAGAATATTCTTTGTGTGTTTTGTTTTAAATTGTTCTTACAAAAATAAATCCTATTACTTTACCCTGGTTTTGCATGATCACTAAGCCAGCTTGAATATTAATAGAGGGGAGTTTTCAATTCTAATGCTGTGGTTCTGAGCATTCAAGAGGAAAGATAATGTATCTGAGCTCAGAATAACTGAATCTTCTCTATCTTTAGTTTTAAAAATACTGTTATCACAGAAATTGAGATCTAACACAGTTCATCCAAGGCAAGGCAATATGTTCAAATAATTTTAGTTTTGCTTGGTACGCTACATCAAGTATCTCGGTATCGGTTTCACTTTTAAAATATGTTGGTAAGATCTTAGGAGTTTTCTAGCAGAACTTTTATTGTCTTTCATGTTTTTTTAAAGAGCAGAAAATACTGTGTTTCTAAGTAGTTGTAAAAATCCTGTCTCTTTTCTGTGGTACTTATTCTGATATGATACTTATTTACCAAATCTATTAGCAAAGTGTCTTGAATTCTTAAATTTCTGTAAAACAAAGTTCAAGTAGAGATGTTGTCAAAAGAGATGCTTTAGATGGCAATTCTGTTACAAGCAGTTATTAATATTTTAAGCGACCTCCTTCCGCTTTTATGATGATATAAAAGGAACAAGTTCTGCAATACTTTGTGAAAAACTCTGAGCATGTGTACACTAAATTGCAAAATACGTGTCTAATAGAAAACAGATGCAAAAAGAAGAATTCCCTGTGAACCTTCTTATCCTCTTCCTCTCCTCCTGCTCCCGTTCTCCCACCCCTTTTATATGTTAGTTCTGCTTTACCTTTTTTCATAGTTTTTAAAGTCTGGAACACTCACCTTAATGCAGCATTTTTGTAACAATTAATTTTTCTTCTCTGTTGGCTGGTGGCCTTTTCTTTGTTTACAATGTGATGTTAAAACAAAATTAAGAAAGCCTTACAGTGTACCAAGAAAACACCCCTAAACCAGTGCTGCATGTAGGAAATTCAGACTTGGCAGAATGAAGTTTTGCAATCAGAAAAGGAACTTTTCTGAGTGTGGAATGAGATCACATAACTGTTTCTGTCACCTTGTTTATATCTCTGTTTTCCCATTTTAGTAAGAACAGCTTTACTAGCCATCATTGGATTCATGCCAACCAAAGGTGAAGGAGCAATAGGATCTCTAGATTACACACCAGAAGAAAGAAGATCTCTTGCAAAGAAGTAAGTGCTAAGTTTGTTACTGTAGGTACATTCACTCACTTTTAGGGTAATGCACCATGTAGAAAATAAGCTACTTCAGTCTATTCTCTTGCATTTATTCCAAATAAAACAAGTTTGATGCCTTGTATATGTAGTTGCTTTTTCCTCTGAATATTCTGCAAACTTGGAACTTGCAGTCCAACAAAATATTTTGAGAACATTCTGTTCCTTCCAGCATTGTGTGGTCACATTGTGTGGTAGTAGTAGAGGTTTGTCTGAAATTCAGACTTAGAGATGTAATTAACGTGATACAGCACTAATTGCAGCATGGAGAGAAAGTGGGTATGATGGAATTGATAGTAAGTGGGGAGAAAACAACCAAAATAATAATGCATAATTGTCTTTAAGTAAATAATAATAATGAAATTATTTCAGAATTCTGAAGCAACTTCTCCTAAATGATCTTTAGGAAATTAATTTAAGATTAGGTTTGTGACTATGATGAAATCATTAGCTTAGTGGACAAAGGGGAGGCAGTGGGTGTTGTTTATAGGGAATTTAGCAAGGCTTTTGGTGTCCTTTCCCTTATCCTCCGTCATGAAATACACCCTAGGTAGGCAGGGACAGTAAGGTGGATTAACTGCTCAAGCTGTCTGGCTCAAAGGATTGTGATAAGCAACACAAAATCCAGCTGCAGGCTGGTCACTATTGGTGTATTCCTGGTGTCAGTACTGGGGCCAGTGCTGTTTAGTGTCATTAATGACCTGGATACTGGGACAGGGTGCACCCTCAGCAAGTTTGCTGCTGATCGAAAACTGGAAGGAGTGACTGCTACACCAGAAAGTTATGCTGCCATCCAGAGGAACCTCAGTGGGCTGAAGGAATGTCAGAGAAAAGTCCTCCCCCTGGAGAGGAATAATACCAGCTGACTAGCTGACTAGAAGGGAGCTTGGAAGGGAAGATTCTGATGGTCACCAAGCTGATCTTGAGGCAGCAGTGTGCCCTTGCAGCAAAGAAGGCTGATGGTGTCCTGGGTTGCATGAGGAGGAGCGTTGCCAGCAGGTCAAGGGAAGTGATTCTACTTCAGTACTCAGCACTGGTGAGACATCAGGAGTGCTGAATTCAGGTGGGGTTGTGACCAGGTCAGAGTACAAGAAAGATAAGGACGTCCTGGAGTAAATTCAGTGCAGTGCCACAGAGGTGACTGAGGGGCTGGAACATGTTTCATTCATGAAGATAGTAAAAGAGCTGGGAGTGTTCAGCCTGGAGAAGAGAAGGTTCAGGGGAGCATATCCATGTGTATGATTATCTGAAAGGAAGTTGTAAAAAAGGTAGAGCCAGGCTCTTTTCAGTGGCTTTCAGTAACAGGAGTGAGTCAGTGAGATGGGTTGGTCTTGATGCTGTTCTATCAAGTCTCTGTGGTTCCTCACTGGCCTGGAGAGCTGCCTGCAGTGTGCCCTGTAGAGAGATGGTGTGAGAAGGTAATGTTCTCCAAGAAGCTGAAATTCTTGGATTGGAGGTGCAAGCTCCTGGGTCCAGTATAACATTTGTAAAAATAGTTAAATCTTTATAATTTTTATTTGCTGCAGATATAAGTATTTCAATTGTAGGAAATTATTAATGAAGTATAAATAATAGTGATATTTAAGTCAGTTGTTAATACTTTCCTAAATGACATGAGAGAATTTGTGTTAGTAATATAGATAATTTTCAACATATCTTTTTCAAGATAGTGATTTGAGATAGAGGTAAGTACTTCTGAGTTACTGACCTTGCCACCACTTGTTTTTCTGTGAATTGTTCTGTGAGTAGTTTATTTAAACAAGCACATAGGAACACTGAGTGCATGCTATTCTGAGCTATGTCATTTGTGGGCAGGTCACAAGACTTCTGTTGTGAAATGTGTGGCACATCTATGAAGACAGCCCTTTTACCACTGACATCTGAAAGTGTGTCAAGCCAGGCGGACAAGGAGGCTAAAGAACTGGCCAAACAGATTAGCTTCAAGGTAAAGTCACTGAATTTTTATCTCTCTTGTACAGAATTCCAAAAAAAAAAAAAAAAAACCAAAAAAAAAACACTGAGAAAAAACTTGTAAATCAGAAACATTCATCATTTCAGAAAACCTTCATCAATTGCTATGTGGAAACCTGTTTTCTCAGGTATAGTCTGAAAGAGAAAAATAAGAATGGATCTCTTGAAATTTGCCAGTTAATAAGTTGTGCATCTCAAGCATCGATTGATTAGCTTGAATTTTAGTGGTGACCACTGTGTTAAAAACTGCCTATGTTGCTTTTACTTCCACATTTTCAGACACTAATAACTTGATTAAATTCTCCAGAATTAGTCTTATCTTAGAAGCGGGAGGAAAGTTTGGGCTAAGCTAACCTAATTTTTTTTACCTTTGTGATTTTTTTTTTTCCTTTTGGCTTATGGAAGGAATAAAACATATTACTACTGAAAAATGGTTGCAAATTCTTTTGAACTACTCTGCTACTATCTGAAGATACTGAAAGTTGAACTCTGGTATGGAAGTTGCTGTGACCGAAAAATGTGTTCTCTAGCTTGTGTTTCAGTGAAAGCAAGGTTTGTTTAGACAAATACATTCCTTAGAGAATTGCATGTTTTGCATGCACAGTGTTGTTTTTCACTGGGTTTTCCACTAAACTCTTAAATCAGCCACTAAGGAAGACTACTGTGCATGAGGGCAGGGAACTACAGATACATTATGAAAATGTGGCGTTATTGCAGAACATATCCTCGCCAAGGTCAGGGCTGCTATTACGTCCCCTTTTATCACTCGTATTCTTTTAATTGTGACCTAGAGACTACTGCTTTTTTTGTGTGTGCCATGAAAGTAAAGATTATCTTTGTCGGAGCATTCCTGCCAGTTTTGCAGGACATGCATATTCCTGTGCCATAACGCTTATGATAAAAACATCTCTAAGTATTTTACAAAGATGGAAAAACAGAGTTTTAAAGCTGAGATACTTGGAGAAGAAATGGATTGCCTTTTCCTGGCTTTTTTACAATGTATAAGGGCTTAAAATTGTAGGATTGTTTTTTACTTAAGAACTGCTAATCTTCATCAAAGAAATTCTAGAAATAGCAGAGTTAGGTTTTGTTTGAGTTTCTTTTGTGAGAAACAGCTCATAACTTACATTTTCTACCTTTTTCAGTTTTAAAATTAAAGACTTAGAGACATCAGTCTTTAATGAATATCGGTGCTTTCCATCTATCTGTATGCTTGACACCACCTCCTAAGAACAAGCGCTTGTTAAGGAAAAAAAATGAACAAAAGTCTTAGGTTTCTACAGCCTTTTACCATCCGTTGTGGGTGGGTTTTTTTTAATAAGGTAAATCAGTTCTGTCCTCTGGTTACATCTTTCTTCCCTTCTCAAATCAAATTTTAGGAGTTGGGGTTTTTTAAGCTTCCTGCTTCTTGGCTCTGCTTGACTTTATCTGTTTGTTGTTAGGCTGAGGTGTTCAATTGATGTGTTTGTAATAAACTAATAATATGAATTAATAGCAGAAAATAAAGAAGTTTTTAATCATTTAGATACATTCCGTGTCAATTTATGGGGTAAGATTTAGATTGCTTATTGGGATAAGATCAGATTGCTTATTGAGTGTATAATTTGAGAGAGTCTCTCTACTAGCAAACATACTAGCAACCTCTGCATTAGCTTCATTCTTAAATAAGAGATTTCCGAGCTATGTGTAGATGAACCCAGGGTTATTGTGTTTCTTACCAGCTTTAAACAAGATGGTAACTCTGTAAAAAGCCCCCTGTGTGCTATTGAGATAGGAATATGAAATTCAGGAGGGGGAAAAACCCCCAACACATCTTCTCATTAGAGTTTTCCCGCTTCTGTGAGCATCCGCCTTTGTTCCTGTCTGTTTTAATAGTAAATTATATTTTATATCAGTTATATATTGACTTCCAAATACTTTTCTGCATTTTAGGTGTTACATAACAGAAATTCCATTTTGCTTAAAAAAAGGAAAAAGAAAAATGACTAATAGCATATGTATCACTGTAAAACAGTATGGATTGCCTTCGTATTGCCATCACAAGGCACATTTTGGAGTAAAATTAATTCTGTGTTCCCCCTCATTATTAAGTTTAAATATGTTGGTCATCTTTTGAATATTAGTCTTACTTCAGTCTGGATACTGTACTTAGTACTTTCATAAACTGAAGTAAATCAAATGCACATTTGGTACTGCTTTATAGAGATTAACAGTAAAGATGAAATAAGGTCATCTTGCCAGAAGCAAGAGTATGAAAATCAGTACTCACAGGTTCCAGGGAATTTATGATTCAATATAGGAAAGAAAGATTCACCCCAGGTGTTGTAAAATGCTGGAGAAGACTACCCAGAGAGACTCTGGAACCCCCAGCTTTGGAGATGCTCAGAACTTGTCTGGACATGACTCTAGAGAGAGTTGGACCAGGGACATCTAGAGGTCCATTCCAGTCTAAATGGTTCATAATTCTGTGTTGCTTTGTTAATGATCCATATTTGCATCATAACTTTTCCTGTCTAATATTACAGTTCATAATAGTCAAGTGCAAAGGGAAAGCAGTGTTGTCAGATACTAAGTTTTCAAATGTTAAATCTATCTCCAGATTGTTTTGGTGCTGTATTTTTTGGATTCTCTTAAGATAATACACATAAAGAAACAGAGAACTTAATTTTCTCACACTAAATAGTATCATGAAAGAGTATTATACTATGATCTTATCAGTTTGTTATCACTGTAACTGGTTGTTTTCTAATACACCGTTTGTATTTCTTGCTACTACTACCACCACTACTTATGTCTGCATTTGAAGACAGTCACTAGATTTGAAGTTGTCATCTTTGTAATAAATTGGGATCTAGACACATGACTTGGGAGGTGACCTGCTTACCGATAAAAATTGATATGGTCATAACTTTTTTTTTAATGTGTAAATTTTAAAAGTATTTCAGTTCAGCACTGTGATGGTATGTTCTTTTCCATTCCCAAGAGATGATTGCTGGCATAAGGGTTTTGTTCTTCTGCCTCTCCCTACTGATCTCTTGTCTCAGATTTCCTGGGCAGGAAACCTAAATTCTGGGAAGTAATGCATAGTAGACATTTTGTAAATGTGTATGAAAGCAGTATTACAAGATTCGTATTTTTTCTTTTACTCTCTGCTGAAATTTAAATACTGGACACTGATATGCATATACTACCCAGTGTAGTGTCATGCATATATGCCCACTCTGTCTGTGAGGCAACTTTGGTACTGAAACCAGTACAGCCGCATTACATTGGCAGTCACAGGAGGCTCCTTAGTCCTGTGGGGGTACTTCCCTTGTATCAACAGTAGGTCAGCATTGTCTTAAGGACGTGCAAAACAAAGGTTTTAGAAATTGTGTTATTCTGGCATAATGTCCTGGATGTTAAAAAGAATTTTTTTTTTCTCTCTACATCTGTGCATTTTTTGAACATTATATTTGTTTTGTGCAAACAGAATTGTTTTTTAAACCATTGTTTGCACATTTGCAGCCTTATTTTTAAAGGATGAAAGTTTCTTAAACTTGTTGCTGTGTGATTGAAATGCAACTGGCACACCTGTTTGTTACATTTTGGTAAGCCTCATATTCTCTCATACAATAAAATACACATTCCAAAATAAGCCAAATAGTTTTGAAACAATTTTGATCTTGTCTGTGAAGTGTACATTTGTGCTTCTTGTAGGCAGAGGTCAATTCATCCAGGAGATCTGATGCTGGACCCTCAAACACGTCAGGACTGAGCCACTCTGCTGCTTCACATGAGCCCCAGCAGGATGGTGCAGCTAGAGCATTCCCAGATCCAACAAGTGCAATGGTATGGTCCATCTTTGAGTTTTATTGGGCATAGTCTGAACGTGAAATTGGTCCTCTTAAGCTGATTGGAGTCCTGATTAAAGTATGTAGTTCACATATTTATTCTGGAACTCCTGCATACTTTTAAATAAAATATATTAGCAAATAGTATGCTGAATCATTTTTAGAAATAGCAACCTCTGCTTTCACTCCCTTCTCATAAAACAATAAATAATATTCTTTTAGCAGTGTTTCTTCCCAGTGACTCCTTTAATTACATTAAATGTTCATTAAAACTTTATGGTGTCTGAAGCACTACAGTTTACCATCTGCATAATGTAGCATGAATTTTTTCTACAGAATTCTTAGCCAGGGGCAAAACATGTTTCAGTGATAACCTGTAGCTTTAAAATATTAATCAATACTATCTTCTTGGGTTTTACAACCTCTTAAGTAAGTCTAAAATATTCTTACCATTTGAAGTATGACACCTATGTTTTAATACTGCAAGGTGTAGGAATTACATAAAGGTTTCAGAAGTGACTGAGGTCTGGTGATGGGCCAAGGCAGCTGCTGTTATGACTGTTGCAAATGCAGGCTAAATTCACGGATAAATTGCAGGCGAATCCCAGCTAAGCTGCCTTTTTTAGAGACGATGGGGATGCAGATTGGCTAAAAAACCTACATCATGTCCAATAACATCTGTTGTGTGTTTCCAACGTATTTTCAAGCTATGTAGACATATAAACATGTTAATAGCATACTTTTTTCCCCACAATAAGTATTTTTCGAGATTGTTCAAGATTCAATAAACCATTTTATTATATTCTTATAACAAATCCTGACTAATATAGTAGAAAGAGCTGACCCACCAAGGCATTGCTGGGATTTTCTTGAGGAGAGAGACTTTTTAAAATGAAACACATTTTTAAGAAAACTGGTTTTATCAATTATATTGATTTAATAATTAATGATTAAATTAATTTTCAGAAGATCATGATAAATGAGACCTTTAAACATATAAACATATAAATGTATGTAAAAATATTCATATATGTGATTAATTGTAAATGATAAGTGGGTTCATGTTTTAGGGAGTTGAACTAATGTTCAGGATTGTTAGTTTTACTTTGAACCAACACCTGTGTTTCTGAGCTGTCACTTTTTGAGTGTTAGGAATTATCTAGAGCCATTCATCAGTGGAAAATAGCCACACAGTGAAAGAAAGAAATGTGTAACAGGAAAGACCATTTTAAGGAATTTGAGCTTGCTATTTTTGTGTTCTTATTCATGTGAAAGATAATAGAAATCTTTTCAAAGTAGGGCACTCTGGGCTTTGAGCTGCTTAGAGGTGTGAGAGAGTACCCATGCAAACCCCAGATCTTTTCTACTCAGCTGGGTTTCTTGCTTGTGTAAAATCTGTTTGAGTTCTTGTTGTATAAAGACCTAATTCTGCCTAATTAAGTTGTGTTAGATGTGAACAACAAAACATATTATTCTCTCTTTGTGGATAAAATGTTAGTCACTTACTCCACAAATGTGTCCTTAATTAAAAGCTATTGTAGAAAATTTGCTGGGTTTACTCTCTCTGAGAGTAAAAAGGGGAGAGGTAGGTCAATGCTGAATTCTTGTATTAACTTGTGTAATTCCTTCTAATATAGTAGATTACTGTCTCACTCTGAAGCGTGGGACCTTTTGTCTTTCTAGACAATACGGAGGTGAATACTAGAGGTAATCATGCAGAAAAAACGGAGTGTTACCCCCTCTGCTCCTAGAACAGTTGTAACCAGTCTTCATTAAAGACACAGTGATAAACAGGTGCTAAGGAAAGGGTCACCTCTAGGTGAAGGAATCTGTAGACTGTGTTTTACTGTGGGATTGCTTCATGGTCGAGTTTGTTCTTTGCAGCAACAGTTCTCTAGTCCATGATTTTCCTTTACCTTTGAGTTCCTTGAAAGGCCAGAGATTTTTGGAATGTGTTAATGGCAAGATATTAGTGAGCACAGTAATGTTCTTTCTGGGACAGGGCTAATTTAATTCTCATGTGAAGAGTGCGCTGAAGTGGATCCCTGGCATGGCATCAGGCATCACTTGGTGTCCATTTCTTTGTTCCCTGCGGGGCCTTATTCCTGAAGAGAGAATTTTTCATTCCTGACGAGAGAATTTTTCATTCCATCAAATTTTTTTTTTAATTAGCTCTCCTTTCTGTCATTTCTGGCTGTTTCACCTAGGGAAAGGATTATAGCGTCACTAACTAAAGAAAGACCAAGTCTTAGAGTATTTCCATTAAGCATATTTTTTTCGGATTTCAAAACTTAGTTTGAAACTGTTGTATATGTTTTGACTGTCCCTGTGTTACTCAGTAATTTAGTCTTACAGATTCTTGCCCTTTGAAAATACTGTGTAGTTGCTGGGTGGATGTATTTGTCTGTGGGAGAGGTGCACTCAGAGCTGTTGACTTTCAGGCTTTCCCTGCATGACCACATCTTCCAGGTCACTTCCCTTCCTCCCCACCTTCTCTTGTTTTTTTGCCTGACCAGTAGTGGTTGTTCCCATTCACTGTACTGTTCGTAGTGACAGAGCGTGCAACACTGCTGCAGATGTTGCACATCGGCTGTTAAGTTTTATGTGTCTGTATTATTAGGTAACATTCATCCAGCCTTTAAACAGCTGATCTTTGAAGAAGAAGGAGGGGAGGGAGTTGATTCTCATGCCAGTGAGAGCTGCTTCCCAAGAGAACTTATCACAACATTATTGAGGCTTGCCAGGTGCAAGGTAACAAGTACAACAGCATGAGAACAAGAAAAGAACAGCGCTGCTCTGTAAAATGATGTCACAGTAACTTGTATAAAAGGATACAGAGCTGCAGAGAACAGTCTTTAGCATTAATAAAACTAAAACAATAGGCTACCTAAGGCATTATGGAGCATAGTACTTCTGAGGAGTCTGAACCCTGTGCAGAGAACACCTCTGACTGGACTACTTCTGACAATATTTTTTTGTTAATTTACAGTAGCTGTTGATGTCTACTCAGGGCAAAGTAATGGTACATTATTCTTGTTTGAGTATTCAAAGTGCAAGCAAGGTGATGCTGCTGAAAGTTGGCTTGATAAAAGTAATTACCCTTAGTATTAAGGTGAGATCCTTCCACACCTGAGCCAAAGGAATATATTACAGATACTCAGGTTGGACTCAGAATAGACTCAGGTCCAGTGGTCACCTAAATTTTGGTACCAAAACTCTGATCACATTGTGACTCACTAGTGGAGGCTGGAGAGCAGTGCAGTTTACTCAGCAGCAGAGAGTGGTAGGCTGCATTTTTGTCTTCCCCCCTGATTGCATGGACTAAATCCATGTGGATTATTGAGACGTTAATTTTGAGGAACTAAGGATTTTTAGGAAAGTTAAGATAATAAGTTGCTGTATTAGCTGAAGTAGGTAGGTAATCTTTGTTCGTAGTTAACAGAAGCCGGATCTTAGATAAGCTACCCCGGATCTTGTAACTCATTTCTTGTCAGGTTTATGTTTATGTAGTTGTGCTTGTAATGAAAAACAAAATGTGGTAAATAGGACATAAGATAGCTGCAGATTTCCTGCTTAAAGGACCCGTTGAACAGAGGAAACTGTAAGTTCTACCAAGGAATCATTTGTCATGAATACATTGAAAAGGTAGAAAGGTCAGGATGAGGAAGACTCATCTTACTTCCTCATTTTGGGTGACCCCTCCCCAAAATAGACCCCCGACTCATTTTAAGAAACAAAGTACGCATGCTTAATAGCCTTTTTGCCAATTAGCATACGAAGCGAGGAATGGGAGGTGACAGGGGTATGAATATGCATTTGTATTTTGGATATTCAACACTTTTGTAAATAAAAGACTTTGTAATTACCTGTGAATTTCGCAGTGCGAATTAGGGAAATATCCCACATACTGCCCCGCCGCAATAAACATACACTTTCTAACTTTAAACTGTTAGAGAGTTTTTGTCCGTCACAGTTGGGTATTGATACTAGATCAATACCCATATTTCTTTAATAAGTCGTTTTATGTGTCTGAACTTCCACCAAATCTGTAATGATACATTTGGTGTATTGATATGGAATGGTGTCCCACTTTGGGGCTTATGGCTAGTGAATAGAGTTGATGTTTGATGAGCTTTATTAAGTAACAAGGTAAAAACTGTAGTTGGGCTGTTTTCTAGTAACCTGGGAATACATTAAGCCTCAGTACATCTGTTATTAAACAATATCACGTAGTAGTGACCTGCACTGATAATAGTGTCTGGATGGGGGGGTGATAAAAATAAAGAGTGTAGCTGAAGCCAGCTACTCTTGAGCTGATGGAGGAGGTTTCTGTCAGAAAAGGGGGCTGTGTTCTGATGCATGAGATTTATAAAAGCCCTTACCTTTAATCATAAGTTCTGAATGATGTATTGGTAAAAAGTATTTCCCTTTATCTCTGCTAAGTGATGTCTTATTTTCTTTTTTAATACTACAGCAACCATTTAAAATGTCTTGACAATTGAGAGTACTTGTCCCAACTTTGATTCATTAAAAAATAGACATTTTTCATATTAGCCATTAAGCCATGCTGCGTCAAACTTTGCCATTTCTTCAGTTGGAAGTTGTACAGATAAACAAGTATTTCACGTATCCTGATTTCTGCATCTCTGCCCATACCATTAGTATAAGTGAAAGAGGCTTCAGTAACCCAGAGAATTTATATAGTTCTGAGTTCCTGAGTTTGCTATATTTTTAAAGCATCCCTTCTAAGATGATTATTTAATCCTTTTAGAATTCTGATAAAAATTTTTAAAATAATGTCCTGGAAATATAAAGGGTGCAATGAATTCTACCAATGAATTTCCTTACTTGCATTTTGTTAGATGATATAAGGTTTTGATAGTTCTAATACAAGTATATTTTACTGGAATTGCTTATTCATCAAATAATTGTTCAGATGTCCTTGGAGCAAAGTTTTCTATCAGTCCTAACAGTTTCAGAAGCTTCAGAAATAATATGACACATAGTAATATAAATAGTATGTAATAATGTCACACATGTATTAAACATCTGTAAAGATCAGATGCTAAAGGTGGCTATAATGTAATTATTATTGAATATTTCTATTTTTAGTCTGTTAAGCCTCATCCATATTTCCAGTATGGTTTGGCAGAAACCATTGTTTGGCAGAAACAATGGAAATTGTGTCATGTGAGGTGTTGTGTTAGTCTAAAAATCTCGTAAGATTTGCTTACAAAGAGTTTAAAGACTTGCCATTAAGTGGAAGACAAGGTGATTCTGATTTTTTTTTTTTTTAAATAATGCAGCCCATCTGCCACTTTTGAGATTCTTAACAGTTAAGTTTTCAAACAAACAAACAAATCTATCTATCTATCGAATCTATCTTATCTATCTGTCTGTCTGTCTATCTATCTATCTATCTCTATTATTTAAGATAATGTAGCACCCAAATTTATATCAGGTCATGATCACTCCTTTCTTAGCTTTCTTCTGCATATCTGGTAATAGTTGGCATTGATTATGTTGGGAATCCCAAGGTGGTACATTAGTTGAGCTTTGTGTGAAGCCGTTGGTCTTCTGCTGCCACAATCCATCTGTAATTTCCTTAGAAAAATAACTTAAAGCTTTGAAATTGTCCGTGAGATTTCTCTTGAATCACTGATCTGTTCATGTCAGTGTATGACAGATTCTTCTATTCAGAACAGGACCTTTTTGTTTTATTTTTAAGTTTTGCAGTATGGAGAAGATGTGTGTGACAGCCAGCGCTAGTTACTTTTGTCAGTAAGATGAAGGATTATGAATATTTCTAGACTTTTTTATATCTATAAGAACTGTTTGAAGAAGAAAAACACTGCTTACTGAATTGGTAGTTCTTGTGTCCTGAATTAACTTCTCTCCCTCTTGCCTTCTGGTTGATGGGAATGTAGATGAATCTAGAAACTTCATTTTTCAAAGGCTTGGCTTCCCCAAGTCTTTATTTTCCTTGGCATGAGGAGCTTTCAAGTGAGAAGCAGAATTACTGTCTTCTGCAGTGTACTGGATATCATGACAGGCTGCTTGTGGTGTTCTTGGCTGTCTCTGCTGATAAAATATATCTTCTAAAAACATTTTTCTTTGAAGCTACCCAAGCTGCTTCGCTTATTTAGGCAAGACGCCTGTGTAAACAGGCAAGTTGTCAAATCTGGTGAGTAATTGCATCAGTACTTCCTTGCCAGTGATAAACAGTAGGGAATACTAAGGAGGAGGAGGTAGGAATGGAAGGCCTCTTGCCTGGATGAGACAGATCACTGACTAGATGAAAGTTTTTAATTCTTTGTTCACACACGGAAGAGTCACAAGACCAAGTGCTGTTCACTGTCTTGTGGATTGTCAAACCTGGGAAGGTTCTCCTTTATGAATATAGTAGATGGCTCTAGTGGTGCTTAAGGTCATGGATATTGATTATTAAAAGGCTTTGGAAACAATCTAAAATGTCCAGAATTCTAGTTTTACCTGCTCTAATGATAATTTTTTAGAAGGAAAGGGGCAGAAAGCTAATTCTGGAAAATAGCTGCAAACTGCTTTAAGTAGGAGTACCAGAAAACCTTATTTTCTGAGGACTGAAAATAAGACTTAAAAATCCCTACAATTTTTTCTCAGAGCCCTTTTTTTTTTTTTAACACTTTTAAACTGAACCTTGTCAAAATGCTTATTTCTAATGACTGTGCTGTATCACTGTTTTTAATATCAAACACTGAAGTTTGAGCTTTTTAGTATTTCAAGCAAGATTAGTCTGGTGGAAGATAAGATGCCATATTTTCTAGTTCATGAGATTGAAACTTGGTTTCTTCAGCACAAAATTCTCTTGAACAGAACATCATTTACTGAAGTTTATTTTTTAGTACTTGTTAGTGTCAAACCGAGTTTGACCAGTAGAGGGCAATAGGTCAGTGCCTGCACACGTGCTGTGCAGCTGGGATCAGGGAGGTAGGTAGTTTGTGGTTAGGATTTTTTTTTGTTTTTTTCAGTGGTGGTGATGAGAACAGAGTTCTGGACCCAGCTGTCCACAAGAAGCACTGCAGCATTGCTTAATTGCAGTTCTTGGACTTCTCTCCATCCTTCTTTTGGCTTCCCCATCTCGTTTCACCTCCAGCATAGGCAGCATTGCAAATTTTCAGAGATTTAAATATCCAGAGGATTATTAAAGAGTTCTTAAGTAGCAAAGAGTTAAAACAAATCCTAGACAAAGATATTTGAAATCTCTAACACAAAGACGGTTTGACAGACTTCCTTCAGCCTTCTCTTGTCTATAGAACTGCTGATTTTCAGCTTGAAATATACTTCTACTCAGGATAGTGCATGGACAAAACCAACCAGCTATAACAATCTTGTAATTATTAGTCACATGTGTTAACAGTTATCTGAAGGGCACATTTTAGCCCTTACGATTTTCTCTCTTGCTGATCTTACGTGCTCTGTTGTCTGACAACTCTCCTATACAACATTTCTTTTATAGTCTGAAACTCAGAATAGCAGCGCTGTGGCTGGCCAGGAGCGTACTCCAGCTGTGTCCAGCACCACCACCTCGATGAGTCCTCGGCAGCGCCGTGCGCAGCAGCAGAGCCAGAGACGGGCCCCAGCTTCGACCGACTTTAACCGGGCGCAGCAGCCGAGGGTCAACACGAACCACACGGGGTCAACTGTGCTCATTGTCCTGCTGACCTTTGCGCTGGCAGCTCTCATATTCCGTAGAATATGTTTGGCTAACGAGTATGTATTTGAGTTATAAGGTTGTTTGTCCTAACAGCAGTGACTTGAATGCTTCACTGAACATTCTGTATTGGCTAAGACATGAGAACTGTTTACAAAGGTTACTTTTTGTATTTACGCTTAAATCCTTATGAATGTTAATTTACCTACGGATACGTTACTTGTTAGAAAAGCAAAATTGGACATGTAAGCTATGAGTTTTGAGTGCCCACTAGGTACTTGGAGAAACAGTGCAGTGGAATAGTAACATTAAGGCATGTGAGATGGGACTAAATTTGAGTAATTTATAAACTAGAAAAAGACAATTTTTAAAAAATGGTTGATTAAATATTTTATGGGGCATAAATGCCCATATAAATACCCCATCTAAGTTAGTATAAGATTTGACATTGGAGAGGGGATTATGAAATGAAACACTACTATGTGTTTCTGCCTGGTGAACTGTTAATTTAGAGGGAATACAGTTTTGTAACTGCTTTTATTTGCCATGACACATTTCCAGAGGAGAAACAAATACAAATTGGTTGTGGTGCTGCTTTGTGTGTGTGGAAGGAGGAAAGGATTGTGGGAGAAAAGTTGGTTGCCAGAAAACTTACTTGCATTATTTTGATTTTTATTTTTTGAAAGAAAGATTGGATAATCTTTTGAAAGATTTGAATGTCCTCTTCTAGTACTTTCAACTGTATATCTTGTTTTTAAAATTTGAAGATTATGCAAAACATGTCTATTCTTGCAATAGTTATAAATATGTAATATAATTATTTACCCAGAGCTGTTGTCTTTTAATTATACCAGAAATATACATAATGTGTTGAATTGAATGTTCCATATGTGGTTTTATTTACTGAAGAAAATTTAAACCTTATTATACTTAAATTCTCATATATATGAACAAGCTTAAGAGAAGTATTTATTACAATCCTGCTAGTAATAAAGTTTCAAGCCAGTCTTTGGATATGTTTCAAGTATCACATGGCAGTTTGTTTCTTGTTCGAGGGGTTTTTTTTGGTTGGTTGGGTTTTTGTAAGGGAGTTTCTTTTGGTTGTTTTTTTCTTTTTTTTTCCTTTGCTTTGGGGGGGAGGGCATGGTTCAGTGTGGTGGTTTTTTTCTTCTTTTTAACCTAAAATTTGTATTTTTGACCCAGAGCTCAACTTACTGTAAGAGGAAGGTAACCCCTGTTTATTAGCAGGGAATATATTATATTCCTTGCTGATATTCATGAATACTGTGAAAACACATATAAAAGCAGTAGACCTGCAGTTCTTGGGGTTCTGAGAAGTTTTGTCTTTGTTTAAATACTGAAGTAGAAGAAAGTGGGATAATTTTCCTCTTGTATTATTGTTCAAATTATTGTTCCGCATTCTTCTTTCAAAGACAAGGAAGTTTTAGATGGCTTTCATTTTGTTGCCGTCAAAAATAATAGCACTGATGTGAGAGTCTCATTCTGGTTTTTAGCAAGTATTTATCAAGCTACCTAAGTTTTGTCAGCTATAGTATATATTACAGTTTTGCATCATTAAAGTAGCTATAACACTTTCTAAAATAAGGAAAATCCATTTTGTGTGTAAGGGAGATATGTAAATTTAGAAACCCCCCAAAATCTGAGCCTTTTAGCATTTCTCTGTATTGGTATAATGGAAAAAAGGCGAAAAAATAACTTTGGTAAGAAGTTCAGGCAAAAGTATATATTTATTCAGCAGTTAGACTGTCTGCTGCAGACCAATTTGATGTCAATATATTAATTAACATCTTTCTACCTAATTTGTGTATTTCGTTAGAAATTAAATAAAAACAAACAAAACCCAATACACTAATTCGCCCAACTAAAACCCACACCAGAACACTGTTCACATTCTGTAGCCTCTAAAATAGAAGCACTGTGTTTCCTTGTTGGTGTTGTGCTTGAATCCTTGTTCGAGTACTGCAAACGTGGGCTCACAGGGGAGAGTTCTGGCAGAGGTCTGACCCACAAGACAGTTCTGCTGGGTATTGAGTTGCTTGCTCTCAAGAATCTTTGCTCTGAATGTGCTTTTCTTGTCCTGCAGAATCCCTCCTGTGCCAAGCAGACTTCTGCCCCTCTACGAGTACCACTCACTGGCCGTTGTTGCACAGAGAGGCCAAATCAGCATTGTACTGTCACCAGCTTGTGAGGAAATAAGCCTTGAATGGGTTTTGGAAACAGCCTCTTTATTGTGATTAAAGAAATAGCTGCTTTCAGCTTTAGTTTCTGTCTTCTTTGATAAAAGTTAAAAATGCAAATACCTTTTGGGGAAAAAAAATGGTGACTTGGTTTATATAAAGTCAATTGCACATATAGATTGGGAGTTACGGTTTTAATTTTCCTTTTAAGTTAACAGTAAATGAAGTCAGCTTTTTCAGAGGAAGTCACTCAGTCTGTCTTCAACAACATGAAGAGCCAGACAGAAAAAAAGAAGCCTTGACTACCCTAAATCCATTAAAATACATGCATTTTACATTGACATACATGTCTGAAATGTGGCACAGGCAGTTACCAGTTGAAAAAGATGCCGTACAGAGGATCAAAAAATGTAGAAAGCCTAATGAAAAGGGACAGGCTGGTTTTACAGTCTGGCAGGAGGATAGCACTGAGATTAGGGGATTGAGCAAAAATCTGGCATGTGGAATTGCAGGTTTTTATATAATGGCTTTAGTAAGTATTCTTTAGGACCCAGTGGAAATGTTCAGTGAGGCAAACTTGGTGAATAATGGCCAGTCATTAAGTGGTGATGAGGGAAGAGCTCTGAACGCGAAGCCCCTGAGAGCTGGTCGAATGCATCACGCCAGGAACGCAGCGTTTGTGCCACTGATCGCCGACCAACGCGACACGCCAGAATTAGAGCTGATTCGATGTTTAAGCCTGGGGGGACTTGTACTACAGGAGGTCACTGGAGTGCAGAGTGCTCGGCTCCTGTTTCCAGCAAGATGCCTTATTTTGCCAAACTCCTTTTTTTAATCTTCTGCTTAGTTCTTCTTGTGGAAAGCAGAAAGCACAGGAGGAGGAGGTGGACGAGCCATCTGGATGTGCAGAGGGTGAGGTAAGGGTTACTAAACCATGTATGTATCTTTTCCTGCAGTGTTACAAATACGTTACTACAGGGATATAAAAACTTACTCTTGTCAATGTTTTCATGTGTATTGTGTGTGCAAGGAGCTTCACAGATTATGTTTTTATAATGGTCTCTGGTAGTATAAATCAGTTTTATGTGTAAGTGGCTAACCTTGATTGACTGTGAGTGAGGCAGGTTTTGCAGAGAAGTTGACTACTTCGGCATGGATTGTGGTAAAATTATTCTTAGCCATGCATGCAAATTACTGAGGGAATTCAGAGGAGTTGCAGTTAACAGGAGATGTTCAAATGTGCATACTGTTTAATGTTTCAACAGTGTTTTGGGGCAGGTTACTCACCTGCTTGCTGGAATGTCTGTTACTTATGTTTGCTTGTAATTGCCCATTATGCTCTGACAATTTGAGATGGGGATGTTGGTTAGCACACATTGTGGTAATTGATAACAAATTAAACCCTGGAAGTTGACCAGGGATTATAAAATTAAAAAAAAAAGAAAAAAATTAAAGAAATACGTGAAAACTTTTAAAAATGGATTTTAAAGTTAAGTGGAAGCACAAGAATGAGTTAAAAGTCTTAGTAAAGTTTATTAGATTTACCGCTGCTGAGATTTGTCTAGAGGTTTACATTAGAAAAGATAATCTTCCAAACCTGCCAGACAGTCCAAAGTATGTTATCCTTTTTTTGTGGTTATGTCATCCAGTGGCAATTATATCTTACAAGACTATTCATTGTTTGAAGGGCTCAAAAATAAAATTGGGTTAATCCGTCTTATTAAATGGTTTCACTATGGCTGGAAACTTTCAAATTTCATTTATTTTTGTGGACTTCTTGGTTTATCACTCAACACTTTTCTAGGGAGTGTTGTTACTTGAATGTTTTGAAATGTGATGTAATTGGAAGCAAAGAAAACATAATATGCTATCAGATTTATACCACTAATTGAAAAAATACAGCGACATACGTTTTTAGTGACGTAAATGTTAAAAAGCTGAAACAGCCAGGGCCTGATCCTGAAATCCTAAAGTCAACTGCAGTTTTACTCCTGGTGTTCACAGAATCTCAATTATTGAATCAGAACTTTCATTGAATGCTGAAAATATTCCAGAGTCTATATTCTGAGGAATGCAGGGAATTGAACCGTAGCACTTCCTTGCAAACCTTTTTGTGTCGTAAAGATCATGTGCTTTGAAGTAATAAAATAGTGCAAATCCTTCTTTAAATATCAATTTCCTCTGAAGTAGAGCTATTCCTTGCTTTAAAAGTTTTTTACTTTATTTGAACTTGAAGAAAACAATTTACAGTTTCTACTGTGCCAATATTTTCATGAGTTGTAACAGAGTGGAAGTCAAAGCGCTGCCAAAATTATTTTTATAAATAAACTATAAAGAATGACAATGCTATTTAGTATTCTGTGGTGTAATGCCTTAAATGAACAATTTTCCATCTTGGTAGGATCTGAGGAACTATATGCTATATATATATTTATACATACACACACACGCGCGCACACAGCTCCTATGCAAATTATTTAAAAATTTATAAAATCAGGCTTTAGGGATTGTCAAATAAGAATGGCTTTTTAAATACAGAGAATTCTGCAATGTTGTAACAAAACCTGTATGGAGCAGTGTTGTTAATATTTTAATTTTCTTATTCAATTATATTTCAATTTTTATATTTCAATATTCAATTATATTTATTTTAAATTTTGTATTCATTATCAATTACATAGAAAAAACTTAGTTGTCCCTAAACCAACGATGAATAGTGGACTATTGTAGTAGAAGGAATCTAAAATTAGTTCCTAGGCTGGTTTCCTAATCATATAAGAGAAATTAAAAGAATGAACTTTTAAAAAATTTCATCACATTTCCTGCTTAGCATATCTCTTGCTGACTTACCATAAGAAGCAGAGTAAATTTTACAGAAAACTTTTCTTATTCAAGAAAAATTATTTTTGTATGTGGGAATCTACAGTTGGTAAGTTTGATATTTTGTGTCCACTAAGGTGGTAAATCAGCCTGATCTAAAGATCTCTTTATCGACTTCAAGAATATAGCTTGGGTTGTGCAGGTGCAGAACACCTTCAGTGCTGTATTTCTTACTTGGACATTGCACAGAGGTTCCTGTGGTGCAGAGGTTCTTCCCCACGGAGCTCTGGGTGCTTGGGGTGGCTGGTCCTGTGGGTTCTGGGACAGCTCTCTGCCACCGTTCTGCGGAGAAGTTGTTGAGCCTGTGCCTAAGTGGGAAAGGGACATGGGGAAAGTAAGGTTAGGAATCCAAATTAAGAATTGCCAGGTGTCCTAGGGTAACTTTATGATGCCTGTATCCCCAATCGTCTGTTCTGTTTGTGCTGTATATTGAGTCCTGTGCCTTTAAGACTGGTTCTAAGAGCAAGGAGAAGCGCGGAGTTTGTTTTGAGAAAACTACCTGACTCCTCCACATTCTTCTGCGGACGGCGTGTCTGGCGGAGGCTTGGAGAGACTGCGGGACAGAGATTTTTTTTTCCTTTGCTTTTAGTTAGTTTCAGCTAGCTAGGGCAGAGAATTTCCCTGGACTGTTTTTTTTTCCTTTTCCTTGGAACTGTTTAAACCTGCTCTGGACTGAAAACCCAGGGGAGCACTGGGGGCTGCACCTGCGGCCCACCGGGGCCTGGACCTCGGCATTTTCCAGCAGCGCCGGAGGGACTGGGACTGGAGACGCTGAGAGAGAGCCGAGCTACACCCACGGCAAGGACTTTCTCAATTTGCCATCTCACTTCAGAAGGAGAGGTTTTATTGTTTCATACTATTCATTCTTTATACTTGTATGCACTTCATTTGTTTAGTAAAATAGTTTTTTCCACTTTTTTCTCCAAAGAGGGTTTTGGTTTTTTCCGGACCGGTTGGAGGGAGGGGCCACGTGGGTTTGCTTCCTTAGAGGGATCCTATACAGGGGTTTTCTCCCAAATTTGTCCCAAACCAGGACACCAGGTTAAGGGTTGCCTATTCATCCTTAATTAATCTCAGTTGTTTAATACATTGTAACACATTTTTTTCGATGAGTTGTGCCTCTCTCTGCATGCTGAATGGATTATCCTTGCTTGATTAGAAACAACCTTGTATTTAATTTTCTCTTCTTCCCGCATCCCCCCTCGCTGATAACATATCTCTCCTCCTACAGATTGAGGTATAACATAAACAACTTCCTGTATGCCTCTCTGCCCTGACTTTTGCCCAAGACTGCCTCATGTTATGCTCTGAAGAGCCAGGCTTTGCATAGGGAATTGGTGTGTGCTCATCAAGTAGCAGCTCGTGGCTTTATACTTTGATAGTAGTTTTTCACATTTTCCATGGTGCACAGTCCCTGCCACTTGTATGGAGAAACTGAAGGATATCAGCGATACTTGTTTCTATGAGGTTGAGAGCATTCTTGCTGATGTGCAAGATATACAAATGGTGCATGAAATCAAGGGCTCTAGAACTGTAACAGCATTGTTAGTTTAAAAAAAATTGCATTTCCTTTTGTTCAGAGGATTCAAGTGATGAATGAATTGCAAAGTAAAACCTTTTGTCATTGTGGCCTCGGTGACTGCTGGGCAGGGCATGTTTGCCCCAGCCTTACCTGCACACCGAGAGAATAAATTTACGAAGAGCCTGACACTGAAGGAAGCAATATAAATGTGGAAAGGTGCAGGTGTGTGTGTCAGATGGACTGTGCTGCTATGTTAGCTGAGATTTTCTAGAGAGCTGTGCACAGGGTTTAGATCCTGCCAGGGCACTTAAACGTAATACCAAACTTACCAACTGTAGATTCCCAAACACAAAAATATTTTTTCTTGAATAAGAAGAGTTTACTGTAAAATTTACTCTGCTTCTTATAGTAAGTCAGCAAGAGAAATGCTAAGCAGGAAATGTGATGAAATTTTTTTTAAAAAATCATTCTTTTAATTTCTCTTATATGATTAGGAAACCAGCCTAGGAACTAGTGTTCCTTTCCTTTTGTACTTGGTACTGACTGTACAGTGTATGTAGCTATGCTTGGATCTTCCTCTGAGCATCAGCCTTATCCCAAGTTCCAAGCAAGTGCTGCTGGAATGTCCAGCACTGAGTTTTTGAAACAGTTTTGGGTACTCTTCAGTAGCTCAGCCGTGGCTGCCTCTCAGAAATGGTAAATGAATACTGGCAATCCTGCTAGATTATCCAACTGGACAGAATTTCCAAAAGAAAAAAGGAACTCTGAAAATTAGTGGTTTTGTTAATATTTGCTGCTCTAAAAATAATTGCTGATAATGCTTCCAGTAATGTTTATTGCTCTGCATAAACTGAGAACTCAGGAGACATTTCATCTCTGTTGTGCCACTGAATTCTGTGTTTCCAGCAACCTGTGCCCACCTGAATCTGAGTCTGCCTGTTCCTCTCTCTACCAGCCATGCAAAGCCTTGTGCTTCAACAGCAGAAAAGCTGTCTTTGATACAGAGGTGGCTTTGGGCTGTTCTTAGGTAAAGAATTCCTGCCAAGGTTTTTGGTGGTCAGTCCTTTGGAGAATTTCATTAGAGATACCATTTTCAGGGTGTGCTACATGCCAGCCTTAGGTTGGGACCCAGAAGCAGAAGGCAACCACCAGGACACAGCAGCACAAAGCTCAGCACACAAACTGTTTTTCCAAACAGTATTCCACTGGAGCAAGTAGTCTGGTGATCCGTGCTGAAACTGCTGCTGCCGGCAGCAACTTCCCTCTGTTGCCTTGTGGAGCTGCATTTTTTTTCCCCATTTCTCAAATGGATGCTGCAGACACATCCTCTAGCCTGTGGTACCTCCCAGATCCCCTTTGCTTTATGGCAGTTTCTCAAAAAATTTGGAGTTTGTTGGTGCTTCAGTGATTGAAATGTGATAGCCATTTATTACATGTGTATGGCTAACCTGGGGTTCAAGCCCAGGGCACTGCTGAACCTCTGGTGCAGGGTTTGATGTCCCCTGAGGTTTTTTTCCCAACACTGCAGCATCAGCTGGGGCCAAAGAGCAATGTGAAACAAAAGCAGGGAGAGAATGTGTATGACAGCAGTGACTGTGCACACCCTTTGAGTTCGTGTCCATCCTTTTCCAGAGTCAGATTTATTTTTTCTAGAAATCTGGCAAAGAAAGTTACTGTCCTTTCCTTCCTGCTCCCAACATAAACCCACAGATGATTAAGTATGAAACATGTTACATCCAGAGGTAGGGCAACAGAATACCTCTTTTCTGAGGCTCTGGAAGCCAACTGGTATGGCCACCCAACCCAAGACAGACCTATCTTGTGGAGATGCCAGGCCTTCCTGGGCAGCTGGAGCTCCTAAAGCACTGGAATGGATGTTGCTGACAGGCATTGGAAATAGACCACTAAAATCGAAGATCTTGATGTTCCCAGTTTGTCAGAAATTTCTCAACCATATCTGATCCCATATGATTCATGCATATAAAGATTAAAGATACATGCATAACACAGTGGCAATAATAAATTTAGAATTCTTATCTAGGAGCGAGCTAATTGTTATGACAGTCACAAACTGTTCTTGTACCTTCTCTTTTTAATTTAGCTTCTAGGGCTTTGTGCTGCAGCAGTCACATGCTTTGGTAGTTAGAAAAACAAAAGGTCTTGTACCTTCCTCGGTGCTGGGTTTACACAGTGTGCATCTCCTCCAGTTTGCTGTAGCTGCTCCACAAAGTAAATGATGCCTACACCTGATGCATTTTGGGATTTTTCCTGCCCCCCAGAGAATACACTGAAGAGTTTTAAGATTTTCACTGAAACTGTAGAAATACTTCTCTGCATCCCAATATGTAAGTGGAACAAAGGCCCCACGACCATCTTATAACCAAAACCCATCCTGAATTCTCCAGGAGAAGGTGCAGAAACCTGCCAGACTCTGGCTGCCAACAGCCATGCCATGCTTGGGATGGAGGCCATGGAGACCATGTTTCCTTTCAGGCTGACCACTTAGCATTGCCTCATGCCCTACAGCACAAGGACTGTTTCCAGTTTAAAAGTTCTTTCTCTTGCTTTGGAAAGGTCTGAATGTCTGCATAGACACCTGCTATTTTTTGAATCCTGCTGAGCTGTTATCTGTAATTTCTCTTGCCATCAAGAATTAATTTTCTTTGATATATTTGGCAATAGAAAAAGCATCTATTTTATGCAATTGAGACAATTCTGAGTAAAAACCACTGGAAATGAAAATATATTTTAAAAATTAGGGCAATAATAAAGAAGCCTTTACAGAAGCTCAATGACCTATTGCCTTCTCTTTAAACTGAAATAATTCTTCACAGAAGTCAGATTTATCAAATTCATGCCCCTTGAATGAAATCTAAACAGCAATAAAATTATATATGAAAAATGTGGCAAAAAAGGACAAAGGGAGATGGATGGATTTAAATGAAAAGGAGCGAGTTGCAGAGAGTGCATAAAGCTGAAAGAAACCCTGACAAATCTATAATCAGAAATGCTAAAGACCATAAGTACATCAGGGAGGATTTATGAGATACTGGTGATCAGATTGTCAGTAAAGGCACCCTGCGGGCAGCAGTGTTCAGAGCACCCTTCAGCTCTGCAAGAGCACTGGCAGCTGGTGTCACCTTTGCTGCAGGTGATGAGATGCTCCCTGTGCCAGACAGCAGTGGGGCTGGCATGGGGTACCTGCCAGAGCATGGCAGAAGATACAAATAGTGTTTGGGTTTGTTATAATAGTGTTTGTTTGATGTCAAACAGTATTATAAAGATTTTTTTTTCTCAAAGAAACTTGGTCTTGAATTGGAATAAATGGAAAAAAGTAGTAAAAAATTTTAAATACTTTGTAGACTTCCTGTCATTAAAAATATCTCAATACAGAAACTTGGTAAATGGATTAAATTGATTAAAAAGGGACTGACTGTCAGAGCTCTTTCTGTAAAATCTGAATTGGCCGTCATAATGCCTGAAGGATTGGGCACGAACTGATGAATAAATGACGGTTATTAAATGCAGCCCCTGGCTCAGGATGTGCCTGAAAACCTCTTTTCGTCCGTGTCCCCAGCCAGACCTCTGAAGCCTCTGCAGCCACAGACTGTTTTCAGCAGCTCTCCTGTGTGCTCTTTGCTGTTTGATGATTTTTAAAGAATTTATCAAAATGTAGCATTTCAGTGAGGCTGAGCCATTGATTTACAAGATAACACTGCCAGGGTTTTCCATACTAATTCCTTGTACAGTGCACAATCCAATGTTTTATTGGATTTTTAATTAGACTTTTTTACCCCCTTCTTTGAGGAGACTTGATTGAACATTCAGTGGTACTTTGGCTTTTCTCCGATAATTAAAGTCAAGCAGATCAGGATCAAGATCAGTTTTCCAGACTTCCAGCTTTTCGGGCACGGAGGCCATGCAGCGGATGGTGAAGTGGAGGGCTTTGGCAGCAGCCCTAACTTTGCAGAGAAACAAAGCTTCCCCCCTGCAGCAAGCAGTTAAAAGCCAATCTTTTGCCTCCAACCATTCCCATTAGTGGCTGTGCTTGCTTTTACACCCCTGCTTTTAGGTAACCATTAATGCAGCCTGGTCAGGAGGACGCTTGCTCTGGCTGGCTCTTTCTCACAGCTGGCAGGGAGAAAAGCTCTGACATCCCAAGTGAAACAGGAGCCCAAAATAACCTTAGGGAGATCCAACTTTTCCTATGTAGCATGTGCCCTGGGATTCAAGGGGTTATATCCCTTCAAAACATCTATTTGATACAATTATTTTTAAAATTTGTTGCTTCCTTTTCACCCTCTTATTGTAAGGAAATGGGTTATTGATGTTAGCAGCAGCTATCAGCACCCTTTAGGTTTCATCATTTCTTTCTTGAAATGAGTGCTCTGATGGGAAAGTTTTCTTCTGATTTGTGATTTGTGCTCTGTTTGGCTCATACTTATTGTGCTTTATATTTTAATGAAGCTAAGACCATCCCTATCCATACCTACACTTACGAGCAGGGTGATTGTTTTCTAAGTTCTTGATCAAGACTTTAAGCCTAAGTAGTCTCTTTATTTTTCCTCCAGGATTTTTTGTTCTTTATTTTCAGTAATATTCCTTCCATACAGGAAAAGGAACCTGAACCTTTTGTATAAAGTTCTTTCTATTTATCATAATTATTTTGAATAAGTTACTGGAAACCAGCTAATTGCAGCAGTACTTTTAACATCATCAGCTCTTATGTGCAGAGCAAAGGGATTGAGGAACCTTAATGGTCCGAGTCTTCCATTTGCATCACTGGAGAACAGTCAGGGTTGCTGATCTGGACTTTTCTTCCAGAAGTGCATGCAGTTTGTTTGTCTGCTGGTTAGTTATCCTGTTATGTGATTTTAGTGACTATTCTCACTTTTCTCATGCGTTTGTTGTCATCCTTGTTCCACTGTTATCGTACAATATCTCAAATAACAAGTTAGAGCTTTTCCTACCTTAATGTTCAGGAAAGTGAGGGTCTGAAGGCTTCTTTAGGTTAAACTCCTCTCTTGCTGCTGTTTTGGGGAGGAATGGGTGGTTTTGTAGTTGCTGAAAGCCAGAAGACCCTCTGTCCATACAAATGCTGGCACTGAATTGGTGAAGTTCATGGGGCACTTTCCAAGTCGTGTATGTTACTGCGTGACCAGCACTGAAAAAAGCTTTTTCATGACAATATTGCCTTGGTACCTGGCCAAATCCTGGCCAGGTAACATGGGGCAGCCAGCTGCTTCTACGGCTGCTTGCTCACAGCTGCGGCATTCGCTGCATCCAGCTCCGCTGTGAGAGGCTGAGCTCACCACCTAGTGCCTCCCTGGGAGCGGGGGTGTCTGGGGCAGAGGGAACACCATGTCCTTGGAGGGGGCAGAGGAAGCAGGGCCGCCTGTGGGGCACAAATGTCTGAGTTAACGCTGTGGAAAGGCAGCGCTGTGTCTATGTTTTGGTGCTGGCAGTCTCCTCACAGTCCCTGGGATTGTGCCTGCAAAGCTGCTGCTCCTGTGGCTCCGAAAGCGGGCTGGTAGTTGTGGCACTTGGGCACAGAGACATCAGAACAATGCCATTGCTGTCTTTTGCAGTCATGTCTTTAAGAAGAATCGTGACTTGACCAAAACCTGGAAAGGAAAGACAGACCAGCTTCTCAGAGTCGATGAGCATGACTTCACCATGCGGCCAGCCTTTGGAGGTGAGCATAAATCGGTTCCCTTGATTTCATGCTAATCTAATTAAGAAAAATCTAATTATCCAATTAGCAATCTAATTAAAAACGAAGCAAAAAACCCTCGGTCCAGATGCATCAGTGTGAAGGGAAAAGACTTGGTGCCGATTCAGAGAGGCCTCCTGCTCATCTTGTTGCCCTCTCTGCTCTGTACGTTTCCTACATTCCTTCCTGTGGCTGCGGTTGACTCTGGTTTTGGCTGGCATTTCCCAGGGCTCAGGATGGACTTCCAGTAAGTGTTTCACTCTGTTGAGAAGAGGAACAAGCTGCAGATTTTAATATTCATTTGTGATTGTGAAGCTGCAATGAGGTTTTCAGCTGTTGTGATTAAATTACTAAGTAAAGAATTCATTGGGTGCATCACAGCCCGTTGTTACTAGGAGAAAACGGAACACTTTTGTCCAGAAAAAAAATCTTGTCTCAAACTCTCATAAGCAAATAAGAGAATGGGAGGGAGACCTCTGCCAACTTCACTTCTGCCTTTGGTCACACCCAGTTACAGGAATGTGCTTGCCTGACCTTTCTTGACTCACTGCTGCAGAGAAAAGAGGGTACCTGAACAAAATCTGCTGGAATACCAGTATAGCAATCTCTCTTCTGATTACATCAATAACCAAACCCTTCCAGAGCTAAGGACAGAGTTTTCTGTTTTTCACTGTATGACTAATGCTGAATCCTTTGTCAATTGGCCATCTAGGGTGAAGTATTCTCTCCCTGCCCAGTGGGACACACGAGTGTTGTGCCCTTTGCACCTGGTCCATAGAACAGAGATTCTCAGACCCGCCCATTCTAGTGTGGCTGAAAAGATGTTTCTTGCCCCTCAGTGCAGTTGTGCCATTCTGAGAGCACAGTGCTGACCCCTGCTCACAATTTATATATATTTTTTTCAAACTCCAGAGTTCGAAACCTGTCATCACCAGTGTTTCCTGCCCCCTCACAATGTTATTTTTCAGCAAGTGGTAGTCCAGCCTAAACATTGGAGGTAACTTCTTTCTAACCAGTGAAAAATTGGATCTGCTGCTTCTAGGGTTGAAGAGCTTTGCCTTAAATTGCCCTCTGGGTGGAGCATGGGCAGATCTCCCTGGGGCTGATGGGACCACACCGAGCCCTGGGTACATCTGGTCTCATGGGTGGGATGATAGGGCTTCTCTGGGAGGACATTTGAACTCCCTCCCTACTCAGTTGGACACAGCTGGGGAACCATGGTGATATTTTAACTTCTTTCCCTCTAACTGGATGTATGTGAGGGCATCATGTCTGCTTTGGGGGTAAGCTGTCAAGTTTTGTTCTGTTGTGCTGATGGTTTGGCACCCAGTGGCACCACTGCACTGTATTTCTGGAGACAGATCTGAATTTAACTATTTTCATCAGTGTCAGTGTCTTTTCATCAGGGTCCTTGAAGAATGCATTTGAGCAGAGGTCGCACCAAACAGACACATGTAATTACACAGTTACTCTTCTAGTGTTAATGGAACTGCATTTTAATCTCTCCTTTGTCTTGTTTTCCCATGCTACTTCCCAGCACAGCATCAAGATTCTTCTGGATTTGGAAATTTGGAATAATGCTTTTAAAGTTGAGAAATACCCCAAGAGCCTTGGCTGAGAAGGTTCCTGGTTTTGTAAAGGAAAAACATGATGGGTTTTTTTTACATTTTTGCTTAAAACCTCCTTAACTTGCAGAGATTCTTGGGACAAAGGTGTGGTATTTGCAAAGTTGTACTGAAATTGCATGTGATGAGGAGCAAAGCATGGAAACAGCTTTGTTGAGGCTCCAGCCTTGGAAAGCCTGACTCAGACACACAGAGATAGCAGGTGCTCCAGGTTCTTGCTCAGCTGCAGAATTGCACAGTGTGTTTTTAGTGATAGATGATAAGCCTAATGGAAAAAAAAAACAAAACAAACAAAAAAAAAAAAAAAAAAAACAAAACAAAACAAAAAACAAAACAAAAAAAAAAAAAAAAAAAAAAAAAACAAAAAAAACCCCCACAACGTAAAAGAAAGGGAACAAAAGTCTGGTAAGAGGTGATCCTTATAGTTTTGTCTGTAATGTTATTCGTCAGGCAGTCACAGTGATTTGCTATGCACCATGAGTCCTTCCAGCTTCTTGCTGTGGCAATGTCAGCCAAACTGGTGTGGTCTGACCTGTGCAGGATAAAAAGGCTTTTGTACTGCAGAAGTGGAGAAGAGGAGCCTGTGGGATACATGTGACTGTAGCTGGTTACTGCCCTAAGACCCTCTCTGGTCAATCTGAGATTACAGCTCTATGGCATTGCTTTGGACCTTTGATGTTACCTTGCAGCTGGGAAAGGCACCTTGCTTCTGGAAAATAAAAATAAAAATAATAATTAAAAACAAAACAAAACAAAACAAAAAAAAAACAAACAAAGAAACAAACAAACAAAAACCCACCAAAACAACAACAACAACAAAAAAAAACAACCAAAAACCCCCACCCAAACATAAATAACTTGTAAGTGGCATTAAGACTAAAAGAAACCCAGTACTGCTGTTGGTTCCCAAGTTTGGTGGGCCAGCCTGCAACTCCGCCTTAAGCTAAAAAGAGGACAGGGTATGAGCTGTCTGATGGTGGCTACAGTGACTCTTGCTGGTCTGCAGAGGACAGTCAGCAAGCTGCCAGCCCAACACAGCTGTGACCACTGGGCAGCGCAGGCTGGGGTTATGCAAGGTGAAATGAAAAAAAAAACAAAAAAAAACACCCAAAACCAAACAAAACAACAAAAAAACCAAAAACAACAAACAAACAAAAAACCCCCCACCAACAATATTAGAGAAAGGTGAAGGGTTTTTCAAGAAGAAGTATCTTTGTAAAGAGCAAGTGAGCAAACAAATGTTGTATAAGTTGTGTTATTAACAGCCCAATAAGCATGGTTGTCTTGCCTGTCCTCAACCCATTAGAGACAGGCAATTGGGTACAGAGGCAATGACTTTTTTTTTTTTTTTTTGCTTTGCTGATGGTCAAAGAGCCTCTATAAATTAAGAGACTGCCGGGTTTTTGACCCTTAGGGAGTTATCTCCATGTGAGTGACCTTGTTCTAGCCAGCAGATGTTCAGGTATTATTTACTATTATTAATATTTAAAGATTATGTAAATGTTTGTTTTGCTGCCTTCCTTAAACACCCGTTTTAAGCATTTCATTTATGACATCTCGTATTTTACAGGGAGCCTGTGAATAAGCAGCTTTAGTTGATACTTAAAATAGCTGTATCTTCTTTATTGAGGAGCAGCCTAATGCTTTACTTTTATTATATTTGCTCATAGCCGAGTAGCCTAACGTCAGCTGGTCCTTGCTGCCCTTTCTGGGCAGTGCTTTTGCCAGGATGGATGAACAGCAGGGTGAACAAAGCACGAGGAGTTCCCTGAGTGTTAGTGACAAGGGCTGGAACAGAGCTTGCCTCTCCGCTGATGAGCAGCCGTGTGTGAGGTGCAGAGGGACAAAGCCCTGCAGTGGTGAGGCAGGTGATGAGCGTGTCCTGGAGCCGGCTGCCTGGGAGCTGCCCACACCTAGGAGGACCCAATCAGACATACACTCATTAGAAAGTAAATATGCACACACACACACACACAAATACTCTGAAAGCTGTTTTGCATATTGCAGACATGGGATCTCTTCTGGACATTTTCAGTCTCTCTGGGTGTGCATGAGATACCTGTCAGTAAAGAAATCTCAAACCTAACTCATTTCCCATGTGCATATTTTTTTCCCAGGGCCTTCATCTGCCTCCCTCCTTCAAAGATAGATGAGTGGACACTGTCTCAAAGAGATACAATGAGCCTTTGAAAGCACAACCAAAGAGAAAAATTAAAGAGATGTCACAAAGCTCTAGTCTCAGAGCTGGAGTGGAAAACTGACTCCAGGCATTTTCATGGTAGCACACTCTTCCCTATCTTTCAAAGCCTGCTCCAGTGTTCAGAAATAAAAACCATGTCTCTGCCTGGGAACTGACTCACACTTTGAAGCTTTCATGGTGCTCACTGGTTGCTGGTTTTAGGTGTGGAGATACAGCGGGATGTAACAGGCTTTAATGTTTGGCTCCTTCTAAAATCGTTCCTGCACGGGACTTGTGGAAACCTCCTGGGTTCCCTGGAGAGGTCAGCCCAAGGCCAGACATCCCATTCAATCTGGGGAGGAGTTTGATACCCAGACTGGAGTTTTTGCAATATGAAACAAGCCACAAAGTCCTCTTTTTGCCAGAAAAATTCCCAACCCAAAATTCCATGAATCTGGCTGATACTTTTCAGAGACTTTTAAGTGAGATCTGAAAAACTCTGCTGGACTGCAGGCTTTGAGCAAAGCAGCGCTGCTTCCTTTTATCAGCCGTATCCCCCGCTTTCACATGGATCCATTTAGCTTCCTCTCCAGCAGAGAGATGAGCCTGAGCTTTGAGAACTCTCCAGTGTTAATGTGATCAAGTCTTTTTGTTGCTTATAATTATCTAGGATGATCCTTCTATAGTTCCTCTTTCTGAAGAAAAGGTGAATGTTGATAAAATATTGTTTAGGACAAAGAAACACTGGTTGATGAGGGGTTTTTTTACATCTAATGCTGTAATCAAAGTTAATTGTTCTGTCTACCAGTTCAGTTTGTTATATACCATCTAAGCTGTTCCTGTTCCTTCACATTCACGCCCTCATCATACTCTGCTCCCCCTCAGTACAGAGGGTTTTTTTTCTTTTTGCTCATCCCTTGTGGCATTTGATGAGGAATTTGGCAGAACACCCTGAGCCTCTGTGGTTCAGCTGTTCTGTTCCCAGAGGGATGGGATTAAAAAGCTAGCAGTTCCTAATTGACTCCATGGGTTAGTGAGATCTTTGATCTCCTGACATTTCTCTCTGAGTTATCAACAGCCATTTAATTCAATGTGCTGTAGCCAACATGACCTTCAAGGAAATCCAGGGTTTGTTTCTGTGGTTTAAAGAGGTCATTTCTAGACAGGGCTTCTGCTTTGTTTCAGAAGCTGCATGCTCTTTCAACATTGCTTGCATCAAGTACCTCTGCAAAACTGCATCTTACTTGAAGTTTTGTAGAGTGATGGGCCAAGTGAATATGCAATTATCATCATCACTTATGCTCATTGCCGAGAGCAGGACTTGGTGCTGGTTTGATTCCTGTCACTACCTCACAGACAGCAACATCTTCACTGTCCCTTCACTCACCCTTCCCTGCTCAGTCCAGCTTCTTGTCTAAACCTCCTCCAAAGGGTCTTGGTGTCTCAACGTATCCCCATTCCCATTTGTGTGCTCTCTCACTGCCTCGGCCTCAGGTGCTAAATGAGGAGCAGGGAGAAGGAAAAAGCAGTGATTACTCCTGCTGATTGTAGTAGGAGTTTGCTCAAAAAAGGCAGAGTAAATATCTGTACTGATAAATTGGTTTTACAGACTCAGCTTTACATTTCTGTATTAAGCACTAAACTTTTGAGTCCAGCGTTCAAATAATTTCTCCCCCTCTCTATTACAATTACTTTTTTATCATCCCCCAAGTTTGTGATTAACTGCAGAAAAGACACCTAATCCAGCCTTGGACCACTTCTGTCAGGGGCTTTCCAGACCATCCAGCTTAACACACACTTGGAACACACTTTATTTTGGGTTTAATAAATCTTCCTTTCAGCTCCAGACTGAACCTTAGGCTTGGTCCTTGCAGTGAGATAATTTCTGGTTATTGAGTGTTTGATGCAGGAGCAGGAACAAAGTAAAGGACATCGTATTTTATCTTCAATAGGTAGATAGGGAAGGAGTGGGAGAGCAGGACAGATACCAGTTTGGCAGCGTTCTTATTGTTAATGGGTTTGGGTTTTAGTTGTTGTTTTGGGTTTTTTTTAAATCTGTGATTAGTGTTCAGAGAAGCATAGAAATAACAGCAGTAAACAGATGTTGTGCAGGTGTTGATTTCCTCAATCAAGGCTAAATTAAGGATTTGTACACAGAGTCTCTCTTGCAGTCTGGAAGTTGTGGGGAGCTGCCCAGCATATGTTGGGCACAGAGCCCTCAGCTTGTGCTGTTCCTCTGTTGATTGTACTGCACATCAAAACGTCTCTTGTCACCACAGATACAGTTCTTTTTGCTACCTTGTAAAAAAAAAAAAAAAAAAAAATTTACAAACCAAAGCATGTTTTACTGAGCAAGAGAAATGTAATGGAAAAATTCTTTCTCTTGATTGCAAATAATTCCTGGCAATTTTTTTAAAGTATGCAGTGCAGAGCTGTATGTCTGAATGTGACATGGAGGTGTTTGTAAGCGTCTGAGAGTTGTCTCAGAGTGCTGGGTTAGCCAGGTTTGAGCTTCACTTCTGGGGACAGCAGTCACTTAAACTGGAATTGGTGGTTCTGGGGAGCCTGGTCCCACTCCACAGAGCTTGCTCAAGGTGCCTGTTCCCAGCACAGCTGCTGACAGACACCATGGGCGTAACAGGATGGAGCTGTGCACGTGGGAAGGGGACAGTGCCACCCTCAGTGTGCTCTGCTGTAATCAGATGAGGCTGGCTTGTCAAAGCCCTGGCAAACCCGCACCGGGGCTGGTTGCAGCTTGTCTCATGGGCATGGGGATCAGCCTTTCCCTACTGAGGCTCAGTTGGTGCTTCTTCTCCTCCAGCCCAGGCAAACATAAAGCTCTGTTCAAAAGCCCTGGAGATGTGTGGGAGCCTGTGCATTTTGCCGCAGGTACAGGAGCAGGATGGATCGCAGCTTGCAAAAGTGCGCTGCTCCCTCAGCACTATTCCTGCTCTTCAGTTAGACTTGTAGCCCATTCAGAGCTTTGATGTGGTCTAGATGCTGCTCTAGCTAAATGTATGCATGCAGCAGGCTCTGCTGTTTGTGGCGCTGCAAAAAAGGGTCTGAGTCCGCAAGGGGGTTGTGGTGCTCTTACAAATCACCTGACTGCTAATCAGGTTCAAAATCTAGGTGCTAAAAGTCTTTGCGATCTTCACGGATGCCACTACGGTCTTTGGAAAATGAATTTCTGCTGGACAAGTCTCAGACATGTCTGCAGAGCTTCTGCTTCCTTTGGCATGGTCTGTGTCACTGACAGTGCCCAGGCTGGGGACGTGCCCTGGACAGGGCCATCCGTGTGAGCCCTGTCAGAGCCACTGCCACACTCAGAGCACCAGGCAGCACTGGATGCACCCGGACTGCTCCTCACAGCTCCTGCTGAGTGTGTTTGGTGTGCTTGTCTCAGCAGGCACTTACCACCAGAACTTGGGAGAAGCAGCATGAGGGCACACTACGGGGATCTTGAGTCATCTGAGCTGGTCCCGGACATTAATGAGCCGCAGTCTACAGTGAAGTTTTGATACAGGTTTTCTAATAACAGAGGAATGTGCATTCATTATGGGATGTTTTCTGCTTATTTACTCTTTGTGAACTCTCTGGTTGTTAATTTTAAAACTACTGTGGAAAACTAGCAATATCGTCAGTGAGTGATACGAATCAAAATGGTGATGGGCTCTTGGGAGATTAATGTGGCTTGCCTTTTTGGTAGAAACTGAGAAACCTCCAAGGAAGAGCTCATTGCTTGCCATGTCTTCATCTCAGTCTCCTGTCCATGGGGCTAAATTTGTTCATAAAGGCCTAAAATTTAAGGATGGCATGGCTCAGTTTTTAAAAACGTAGGCAAACGTTTCATCCAAGGTCTGGATTAACTGGCAAAATGTCAATATATGCTAAGGGGAAGATAATTCAATGTTTCAAAAGGGCCCTTACATGGTTACTCACTAACTCTTTCCCCAGCCCCCTCCTGAAGAACCATTGACAGAAATGTACAACATAAGCTCAGAAATGTTTGCATGTCACCTTAGAAGTGCAAATTAAATGCAGATAATGTGAAAGAACATTTATTCACGTATCTAAATCTCATTCTTTTCCAGGCCCTGCAATTCCTGTTGGGGTGGATGTGCAAGTTGAAAGCTTGGACAGTATTTCTGAAGTTGACATGGTACGTAATCCTCTTCTAAGCCTCAGTTACTTCTAGTCATAAAAAAACCTTCTGACTCGAAACCTGTGGGCTTGCAATCATTGGTCAGATGAAAGTAATAGCAGCATCTCCAAAATTCAAAGAGGCTGATAATCAGAGCCAAAGACTTCATAAAACCAGGTGATCAAAGTCTTACCTCTCTTTCTCCAGATAAAGATTAAAAGCATGAAGAGAAAAGGGACCTTGAATGGGAGAATAATCAGTGCTGTGAAAGACCTTTCACAACTAAAAATATAAGAAGTTGCATATGAAGGTTTGAAGCTGTATGGTAAAATTCACATTAGCTGTGCTTCCTGCAGGAGTTTTCCTCCTTAGGGAACCATTCAGTTCACATGAGTCCTCACACATGCTTTACTGTTTGGTTTTGGGTTGTTTAATGGTGATTTTTTTTTTTTTTTTTTTTAATTGTAGAGAATGAAATAAAAACACTTGAAAGAGAAGTGGAAAGGGGAACATAGAGGAAAAGAGGAAGCTTCTGGACTCCTTCCTCTTTCTGCCTTTTCTTCTCTGTTCTTGTGCACCTTTTGTGGTCTAGACAAGGCATAAACACAAAGAGCTTTAGGTTGAGTGTTTTTTTAATATGGTGCAATTACATCTTCACCCCATTTTTGGGGGTTTGGTTTAGATGACCTTTAAAGGTCCTTTCCGACCCAGCCTATTCCATGTTCTGTGGTTAAAACCAGGCATCTTGCCTGCCTGGATATTGAAAGAGAGGGTTTGGGGGTTTGCATGCAGTGGGGTGTGTGGGAGGGAGCTGTCAGCACAGGAAATGGCTGCCAGAAGGAGAACTGGGGCTCTAATATAACAAAATAATGTCAGAGCAGCAAAGAGGCCTAATTAGTGCAAGTAAATAACTCACAGTGTTTTCTGTCAGGATTCAACAAAAATCTTGCCTGTCAGAGCTCTTTGAGGTCTGTTCTCACTCTTGGCTGTTGATAGTTCTTATTTTCCCAGCTCATGACAAGAATTTTCTGCAGCAGTTGCTGACATATATTTGGGGTGGAAGAATGTTCTCCTAGGTCAGTCAGAGTTATGTTGGTGTGTTTTTCCCCACAGACTGTCCCAGCATGGGAGGAAGAGTGGGCACTAAGCTCACTGCATGGCCAGGGGACGGGGGCTGGCGGTGTCCTCCTTGTCTCCCCATTGCAGGCAGGGCAGAGCTGCAGGCAGGGCTTGGTTCAAGCTGCTCTGAAGTGGCCCTGAAAATCAGGTACCCTGGGCTGGGCAGTCCTTACCTATCACTGCTTGAGCAGGCACCTGGTGCCCCGAAGAAGGACCAGACTGAAGCATCACCAGCCACAACCCACTGTATCTGCAAGACTGTGCGTGACAGTGAGAGCAGCCAGGGGCTGTTTAAACCATGTGGGTTTAAAACCAGTGCCTGTCTGGGCTGCTGCTGTATTCAGTGGCAGGACACGCTCTTGAGGCTGCCTGGAGCATGGAACAAATGTGAAATATGCTGCCAAAAGTGGGGTACTTGCGTAGACTCATTGGCTGTGCCTCTGGCAGGTACTACTATTCTCCCAATTTGCTGTAAAACCTTTTTTATCCAAGGGACTTTCCTCTTTGTGAGTGCTGAAATAAACCCCTTTTTCTTACTTATAAATAGAGTGTGTGCTGGTCAGAAAGGAACAAGCAGTCCGCACACTGCCTCTTTTGAATCATACCATGAAAAAGCCTCCTTACGTTGGATTTTATACTTAGAAACTGTTGTCAGCTGCCACTTTGCATTTGCAGCATTTGGTGCACCGTGTTGGCCATTGGAGGGAGAGGAGAGTTGGCCATTGCAGAGGCCACTGTGTTAGCTGTTTGGAGAGAGAAAGGGGCTGAAGGTGAAAGATGAGATGTTTCCCTGAGAGAACAGGGAAAGGATTTGCCTGAAAAGCAGTGAGTTCCTTCCTGTGCTGTGCCTTCAGAGAGTCTCTTCCCCCACCTCTCTGGTGGCTGTAAAGAAAGCTGAGGGTGCCTGGCTGATGGTCCCTGTTCCCTATGCTCTGATGATGGATGGAGCTGCCCAGAGGCATTTTGCAGCCATAGACTGAGGCTGCCTGGTTGTCCTGGTTTTGGCCGGGATAGAGCTAATTTTCTTCTTAGTAGCTGGTACAGTGCTGTTTTTGGATTTAGTATGAGAATGATACTGATAACAGTGTTTTGGTTGCGGCTCAGCAGAGCTTACCCTGAGTCAAGGACTCTCAGTGTCTCGTGCCCTGCCAGTGAAGAGGGGCACAAGAAGCCAGGAGGGAGCATGGCCAGGACAGCTGACCTGAACTGGCCAAAGGGATATGCCACACTACAGAACATCATGCCCAATGTATAAACTGGAAGGAGTTGGCTGGGAGGGGCCGATCGCTGCTGGAGAATGCGCTGGGCATCTGTCAGCAAATGTACTTGGCTTGGTTTGAAAGACAGGTATCTGCTAGGGAGAGGCGAGACCTCTCTAGGAATGGGGAATTCCAATCCCTTCCCTCCAAGTCATTATAATTTAGAAGATTAAAGAGGCTTTTCAGTCAGAGCTATGGGGAAAGGAACAACAGTCCTTTACTAGTAACTATAACAGGACAGACAAACAACAACAGCAATAACAATAATAATAAACGGAACCAAGAACCCCAAGGGGCTTTGTCTCACAAGCCCCGGGCAGTCTGATCTCTTGGGACCCCGAGAGCACCAAGCTGAAACAGTGGAAGAACTCTGGGGCTGATGGCTGGAAGCGGTGGGTTGTCCCGGCAGGCAGGGGGTGTCCTGGCAGGCAAAGTGAGCAGTGCTGGAGAATCCACGACAGCTGGACAGGGGCTGGCCCAGCTCCAGCAGGGCAGGCGAGGAGCTCCGGATTCCTGGGCACTCTGGCAGATGACAGAATTCCCAGGACCCTCCGTTAACAGTGGACTCCATGCAGCCAGCAGTCACCCGACCGTCCTCTCTGATGCCGAGGGCAGGAGAAGGGCACACTCAGCTCTCGGAGCACTGAGCCTTTTCCTCCCCCAGACTTAAGTGATCTTCCCCCACCCTCAACACTTCTTTTGTGTGGGTCAAGCACCCTCTAAGCATCAGTATTTAGTCTCTTAGCAACTTATGGGGGGGGAAATTCTATAGGGAAAGAAAAAAACCAAACCCAAACCTAACCCCCAACAGTACCGTGCATCACTTGTTTTTCTGGAGTTTTGTCCCTCTCTCTCTTTTCATCTTCCTTTTCATTACTCTTATTACTATTTATTTCAATAATTAAACTGTTCTATCTCAGACCAACTTCTTTTGAGTCTACTCCCCATCCCATTGGCTGGAGCTGATGGCAGAGAGGAGTGAGCAAGTGTCTATTGTACTGAGCTCTGGCTGGAGTTAAACCATTACAATGGTCCTCCTCTCCTGGAGCTCCGTGTCCCTCTGTCTCATGTCATGGCCAGGCCGCTGGTAACCCTGAATAGCCAGGCTCTTCTTTACTCCTTTTCTGACTTCTACCATAACTTGCATTGACTCCTAAGGAAGCAGGAGTTGTGCCACTTCCTTGGTTTCTTTTTGAGTTGTGCCACTTCCTTGGTTTCTTTTTTTCCAGCTCTAGTCAAACTGATGAGCTTGATGTCCTGTCCCTGAGGCTGACTCTCCTAGCCAGGATGTGACCTAAGCTCTGCCAGTGGCTGTAGTTGCTGGAAGTGTTTCGCTGGGACTATAGATGTAAGGGGAAGGTGGCCAGTGTCCAGTAGGGAACAGGAGCAGGCAGCATTCCTGGGATGAGCAGTGATGGAGGCTGGGACCAGTCTGATAAGGCTGGGACCTGCAGGTGGGTGAGCAGAAGTGTCCCCCTGGCCAGTCTCTGCCATGGTCAGAGAGGTCTGTCTGGCCAGCTCTGTGCTGTGCCATGCAGCAAAGTGAGGACTGGCACTAAAGCTTTCTTTGACAAATTAATTAAAAACCTACTGGCAATGCAAGGCTGTTGCAAGACAGCCCTTTGAAGCTGAGAGTCAGGGTAACTGATTGCCACTGTCACCAAACTGACTGGCTGTGGTTTGAGAAAGGGTTTGCCACATGGTTAGGGAGAGACCCTGGCCTGTGTTGCTGTCTGCTCAGGCTTGGCAGCTGCAGCTCCCATAATCACTTGCTTGACTGGGAATATAAAGAAAATAAGGGTATTTGATCTCTCAGTGTGAAAGTAGATTCAGCTCTAAAAGCAGCAGCTGCCAGGTTGGGATCAACAAACCTTGTTGATCCAAACATGTTAATCACCCATGTTTTCCTTTATGTGACTGAAGATCCTGCCCCATCAACAAGCCTAAAAGTGAACTTTCTTTACACACTTACATGGTAGGAAACACAGTTCCCTCACTTGTTGCTGTTTGCAACAATTCAGTCCTTTTGGGGATAAATTGCTTAGTGTTTAGCCTAAGCTAACTTTCCATTTTTCCTCTTGATCATCCTATTGATGCCATAGTTCTGTAAGATAATTTTTGCCAGAAGTGAAAAATCATTTCTGCAGGGTGTTGCTTCTCTTGGGACATATTCATATCCTGTTTGGGACTGACCATTACTGGGTACAGTAATGAATTCATTAGTTGGTTTTGCTTTGTTTTGGCTGAAATTATATTGTCAGAAAAATCTACTGACAGAGAGCATTGACCTTGGAAAGATTCAGGAGTTGAGAGTGGAGAGATCTCATCTATCTGGTGGGAGTTTTCTTTCTGGTGTGTCCTAGTTGTAGAGTGTGGCACTGACAGGCCTCCCTTCCCTTTTTTGAAGGATTTCACTATGACCTTGTACTTAAGGCACTACTGGAAGGATGAGCGTCTCTCGTTCCCCAGCACCAACAACAAGAGCATGACCTTTGATGGCAGGCTGGTGAAGAAGATCTGGGTCCCTGATGTCTTCTTCGTGCATTCCAAGAGGTCCTTCATTCATGATACCACCACGGACAACATCATGCTGCGAGTGTTCCCGGATGGGCACGTCCTCTACAGCATGAGGTAAGGGAGCAGCTGCGCTTCCCCTGAGCATCCCCTGGGGCTTTGCTGCCAGGTTTGCTCTAGGCTTGACTTTCGTGATCATCAGGATTGCTACTGCCAATCCTGCTATTCCCGTTGCTGATGCAGAGCCCTGTTTCCAGAATGTCCAGTACAAAATGCTTTGCAGGAAACCCTGAGAAACCATGCTGTGGGCAGGAACAGGATAATCTCCTCCTGGGGGAAGCATGCCCCCAACTCTTTGCAGTCAGTGGAGGGCTTAGTCAAGCAGGAATGTTCATCCCAGGGTCAGTGTGTGATTAAACTGGAAGCAGCTGATATACCAGATGGTGACCTCTACAATTATCCTATTTTCCTTCTTGTTTGTCTGGATATATATATGTTGGGGGTTTTTTTTAGTTGTGGTGCTTTCCTGTTGCTGTAAATGTCTAAGTTTATTGAAGCTGAAATGGCAATATTAAAGACATCCTGGTTTTTTAGTAGATTTGCTGGCTGGAAGAATCCTGAGGGATGCCTGTCGTGACCTGGAGGGTGATCCATCCTGTGGGTGTACATGGATCGTGACTGTGGGTTTGCAGGATTCTGTAATACACAAGGACACGGAGGCTTAATCCTCTAAACTTCTCTACCTTATTACAGATTATCAAAAATACCACAAAAATCACCACTAGCAAGTAAACTACCACAGAATCACCACTGGCAACTGTACCCATGATTAATACAAAGTCATGATATATCCCTATCACGCTATTGCAAATTACTATCAGCGATCTATAATCTAGCGTCCATCAATCATGTGGCCACAGCCAATAACTAACCAGGGTATTTACTGTTAGAGGTTACTTTACATGGTGAAGCAACTAATCCACAATATACCCTCAGGTACACTTAGGACAGGTTGTTTGTCTGGGTGCACAGTGCTGGTATCAAGTGATACCACCATCAAGTGACCCAAATCATCCAACCGATGGAAGGACAAACTGAAACAGCCTCCAAAGTGGGCTCAGAGGGGACCAGTGAGACAGCAGAGTCTCATTTCAGAGATGCTCTGACTCATGGGGTGTGCAGCCAGCCAAGTGTCCTTGGTAGGTGTCCAAGATCTGGTAGAAAGTTCATGCACTGAATTCTACCCTCTAGGGAACAGAAAACTATGTGCAGCATGGAAAGGTCTCAGAGGAAGGCTGAATTTTGGATAAAAATTGTGGCATCCTTATTATATCCAGAGAGGTAAGAGGGTGTAGGATACCACCACTTTGAACAGGCAATAAGATGGCTGGGTATTGTTTTTCACATATGACAGTCAATAGATAATGATGTTTTCTGTTCTCTCTGACACTTTTTTTTTTTTTTTAATTTTCAAGATAATTTTCTACCTTTTCTGATAATAAAATGCCTGTTAAATCACTTTTTTTTTTTTGGGGAGGGGGAGCGGGGGGCAGTTATTGATGGTGTTTCAGGATGTCTCCAGTTTCTAGGTACCATATCTGCATGTCAAAGAGGCCAGTTGTGCTTCTCAAGGATTTGTCTTGTTTCCAGACTGCCAAGCCTTTCTCTGTCCATATTTTTCATCAGACAGGTTTTTTTGCTCACTAGTTTCCCCTTCTAACCAGGCCACCTTTATGGCTGCTCACATCAGCATCCCAGCAGATTTAATTTCTTTCAGAAGAATAAAATAAGAGAAGTGGAGAAAAACACACTGCCAGAAGAGAAAAGCTCAAGAGCCCCCCAAAAATGGATATTTCCCCAAGACAGAAAACATGCTCTCAGTTTACAGTGACCTTTGAATATTTTGTAT